>NW_015391288.1:33987-44608 GCF_001527695.2 Protobothrops mucrosquamatus
GGAGGAGGAGGGGGAGGAGGAGGAGGAGGAGGAGGAGGAAGAAAGCCAACCAGTGTTCATGATATGATCCTGAGCAAAATTCACTTAACAGCTGTCTTGCTTAGAAACGGAGAGTTGAGACTCAATTGTGGTCCTAACTGAAGGACTAAATAACTATGGGAATAAATAAGTGAATTCTGTTTTCACTTTGTCATTATGGGGTACCGAGCGTAGAATAATGAGAAAAAAATAAATACATTTCAACAACTGTACAATCAGACTGCAGCACCACAAAATTGACCAACGGGAAAGGGGTCCGAATGCTTTCTAAATGCACTGTATATATATCACTCCACAGGTGGTGAAACGGACTGACTCCAGGTTGGCAAAGTTGTACACTCTCCCCTCATTTATTCCAACGACCCGCCTGCCGCACACATATTAAGAGAAATGAGAATGGAAAATATGAGCGTTGCTTTAAAACTGGGAGAAGAAGCATCAATAACGCCACTCGCTCTCCTTGCTGAAAATGCAAAAGATTTGCAAGCACTAGTAATAAAAAAAAAAAGTCAAGGGGCACAATATGAGACAAAGATGAAATAGGAAGGAAGGCCAAACTACTCACGACAGGCAGGCCCTCCACCAGCCTTAGGACGGTCAATAAAGATATTAATGCCAGGACAGGCGCTGTTTTTTAGGCGTGATTACAATTATCAACAATAAAGGAACAGGGCAGTCAGGAAAACAAGAGATGCGCCCATACAGGTAGTCTTCGACTTACGACAGTTCTCTTAGTGACCGTTCAAAGTTACGACAGCACTGAAAAAAAGTGACTTATGACCGTTTTTCACACTTGCGACCGTTGCAGCTTCTCTGCGGTCACATGATCAGAATTTGGACCCTTGGCAACTGACATGTACTTATGACGGTCGCAGTGTCCCCCAGGGGGGTCACGTGACCCCCTTTTACGGCCTTCCGACAAGCAAAGTCAATGGGGGGAAGCCAGATTCACTGAACAACTGAGTTACCAACTTAACTGCCGTTGATGCCATGAACCGCGCCGTGGGAAGAAAGGCTGTAAAATGGGGCAAAACTAATGTCTCCCTTAGCAACCGAAATTTTGGATACCATTGTAGTCGTAAGCCGAGGACTAGCTGTCTCCTCAATCTCACACCATTAGGTAGAGAAGGGATCTCCAGACACCATGAGCTAGAAGCCAACATTTGGTAGGTCCCAGAATATGTACTTTCTCTGCCATTCCTTATGGAACAGCCTTCCCCTCCAAAATTAGATTAGCTTCATCCCTTATGATATTGCAAAAAGCCCTCAAGACATAATAATAATAATAATAATAATAATAATAATAATAATAATAATAATAATAATAATAATAATAAAAAAGTTGGAAGGGACCTTAGAGATCATCTAGTCCAGTGGTTCTCAACCTATGGGTCGGGACCCCATTTGGGGTCGATCGACCATTTCATGGGGGTGGCCAAGCAAGGCTGTCCGCCATTTTTTTTGTCCGCCATTTTTTTCCCCTTTTCCGGCGGGTGCCTTACCTCCCTTGGGCTGGGCCAGCTGGTGGTCGGCCTGCTCCGTCTCTGCCGCTTGCCAGCTATGCCTCGGCCGGCGCAGGGGGCGGAACCACGCATGCGCGGCGCTCCCGGGCAGGGAAAGTCCTCAACTTACGACCGGTTGGGTAGTCCTCGACTTACGACCGGTTTAGTCCTCGACTTACGACCAATTTAGTCCTCGACTTACGACCGGTTTAGTCCTCGACTTACGACCGGTTGGGGTCGCGGCATTAAAAAGGTTGAGAACCACTGGTCTAGTCCAACCCCCTGCTCAGGCAGGAAACCCTATACCATTTCAGACAAATGGCTGTCCAGTCTCTTCTGAAAAACTTCCAGTGTTGGAGCATTTACCGCTTCTGGAGGCAGGTTGTTCCACTGGTTAATTGCTCTAACGGTCAGGAAGTTTCTCCTTAGTTCCAGGTTGCTTCTCTCCTTGATTAGTTTCCAACCATTACTTCTGGTGCTTTGGAGAACAGCTTGGCTCCCTCTTCTTTGGGGCAGCCCCTGAGAGATTGGAACACGGCTATCATGTCCCCCCTCGTCCTTCTTGTCACTAGGCCTGGCGTTACCAGGGAGCCGGGGAGATGCTTAGATAGCGCCATTATTGAGGTGACAAATCTTATCCTCCTTTCTGATAAAGCAGGATATATGTAGCTTAGGGTTGACATGAGGGATCCTTGGTGCTCTGTGAGTTTGGTGTCCCCAAAGGTGCTTTTTCAGGAGGCCACTGGACTTCCTCTTTTCTCTTTGAAGACGTTTCGCTTCCCATCCAAGAAGCTTCTTCAGCTCGGACTAAATGGTGGGAAGCTTCTTAGATGAGCTGAAGAAGCTTCCTGGATGAGAAGCGAAACGTCTTCAAAGAGAGAGAGAGAGAAAAAAGTCCAGTTGCCTCAGGAAAAAGCACCATGGGGACAACCGTGACCTGGATGACTGAGAATCTCCATAGATACTATCAACGTGGTGGTTTTCATGCAGATGTTTCATGACCCAGCTAGGGAACATCACCAGTGCTGGTGAGGAGTGGGTTTAGCTCTCAATTTATATTCTAGCAGCTTGCTCTGATACTTCTGATGATGTTGGAGGTTTTTAAGAAGAGATTGGACAACCATTTGTCTGAAAGGGTATAGGGTTTCCTTCCTGAGCAGGGGGTTGGACTAGAAGATGACCTCCAAAATCCCTTCCAGCTCTGTTGTTGTTGTTAGTTGCGAAGCCGTGTCCAACTCATCGCGACCCCATGGACAACGTTCCTCCAGGCCTTCCTGTCCTCTACCATCTTCTGGAGTCCATTGAAGCTCACGCCTGCTGCTTCAGTGACTCCATCCAGCCACCTCATTCTCTGTCGTCCCCTTCTTCTCTTGCCCTCCATCTTTCCCAGCATCAGGCTCTTCTCCAGTGAGTCCTTCCTTCTCATTAGGTGGCCAAAGGATTTGAGTTTCAACTTCAGGATCTGGCCTTCTAAAGAGCAGTTGGGGTTGATTTCCTCTAGGACTGACCGGTTGGATCGCCTTGCAATCCAGGGGACTCGCAGGAGTCTTCTCCAGCACCAGAGTTCAAAGGCCTCCATTCTTTGGTGCTCAGCCTTTCTTACGGTCCAGCTTTCACAGCCATGCATTGCAACTGGGAGAACCATGGCCTTGACTATACGTACTTTTCCAGCTCTGTTACTCTGTTCTGTTACCCAGTTGGGTAATAAAACACCTGCAAGAAAACAATCAAGCTGAGAGAGCACCGAGGACTCCTCATATCCTCTCTTCATCTAGTGTTTGTGTATCTGGTTTTTTTTAAATATATAATATTTAATCCTTGACATAGATTTTTATTTGTTTTATATCAGTGGGGTTTTTTTTAATCTGTGATTTCTATTCAATTGTTGTGAGCTGCCCTAAAAGTCGCTCCTGGTGAGACAGGCAGCTATACAAATTCAATTAATAAATAAAAAGAAATAAAGGTCGGAACTCTTTAGGCAAGGATTTTATCCTGGGACCTTCCAAGGGAGTAAAAGCCGAGCTTTGAAGAAGCAGGAGAGAAAAAACACTCTGTTACTGAAGGCGACTCTTGAGTATTATCATAAGAGAGTCGAGGAAACAAACAAATGGATCATCAAAGAGTTCTTATTTGAGGCACAAATTACCATGTTCAGATTACCGTATTTGGAAGACATTACGCAAAGACTTAGCTCTCTGGAGAAGTCTATAGTGCAGGGCTTTTCAACCTTTTCACCCATTGTACCACTTTTAGGATATGGCAACATCCGAGGACCACCAGTCGCCTAGCAAGGTGTCAAAAACTTGATGACCCCCCCCAAAAAAATCTGATAAAAGTACAGGTAGTCCTCGACTTACAACAGTTCGCTTAGTGACTGTTCGAAGTTACAATAGCACTGAAAAAAAGCCCCCCCAAGCCACAGCCGAGCAAGACACCTGCCTGCCTGCCCGTGCTCTTCCTCCTGTCCGAGGTTTTCATTGTTGTGAGCATTTCTGTTGAGGATTGGCAGCGGGGGTGGGGTGGGGGGGTGTTTGGTTTTTGTTTCCCCCCCCCCCCTGTCTGCTGGGTGGTTGCAGCAGGTTTTGGTCACTTCACATGACCCTGGGACACTGTGACCGTCGTAAATATGAATCAGTTGCCAAGCATCTGAATGTAAATCACAAGACCCTGGAGATGACGCAACATTCCAGCTGATCGGCACTTCTTCTGGGCTCAGCAGAAGCACCAGGATCAGCGCCAAGCTCCAGCTGGAGCCTGGTGCTGATCCTGATGCTTCCGCTGAGCCCTGACAGCCCCGAAGCGCCAATCAACTGGAAAGCGGCACTGATCCTGGTGCTTCCACTGAACCCTCACAGCCCCAAAGAAGCGCTGATCCTGGGGCTTCCGCTGAGCCCCGACAGCCCTGCAGCTCCAGCCGTCTCTCGCTCAGGCTTGTGCGATGCTGCCACCGGTTCAGCTCATTCCCCTCCCCTGCTACCACTTTTCTAGGATGGTCACGTACCACCTACCAGGTGCCAATGTACCACAGGTGGTACCCGTACCACTGGTTGAAAAGCCCTGGTCTATAACGCTCAGAAAAATGGAAGGAAAAAATAAGAAAAGGGTGACTAACAGCAAGGGAGATGAATCTCATTACCGGCGGTCCTTGACTTACAACTGTTCATTTAGTGACCACTCAAACCTACAACAGCATGGGGGGAAAAGGGACTTACGGCCATTTTTCACACCTACAACTCTTGCAGCATCCTCGGGGGGGGGTCACGTGGTCCCCTTTCACGACCGTCTGACAAGCGAAGTCCATGGGGGAAGCCAGAGTTACTTAACCACCATGTTACTGATTTGATAGCCGCAGCGATCCGCTTAAGGATGGCGGCCAGGAAAGTCGTAAAATGGGGCAAAACTCACTTAGCAAGTTTTTTTTCGCTTGGCAACGTAAACGATGGACTCAACTGCGGTCGTTAAGGTGAGGACTACCTGTAGAGTAACAATGGGTGCATCAAGGAAAGACCTTCAGGCCAGGTGAGGGACATTTTTGTCATTTGGACAGCCATTTGTCTGAAATGGTATAGGGTTTCCTGCCTGAGCAGGGGGTTGGACTAGATGACCTCCAAGGTCCCTTCCAACTTCATCATCATCATCATCATCATCATCATCTTCTTCTTCTTCTTCTTCTTCTTCTTCTTCTTCTTCTTCTTCTTCTTCTTCTTCTTCTTCTTCTTCTTCTTCTTCTTCTTCTTCTTCTTCTTCTTCTTCTTCTTCTTTCTTCTTGTTGTTGTTCTTATTATTATTATTATTATTATTATTATTATTATTATTATTATTATTATTATTATTATTATTATTATTATCTTGGAGAAAGCCTCTCTATAATGATCAACTTGCTCCCATTGTGAAAAGTTCACCTGGATCAACCACATATATAAGAGCAGTAGGTTAACTTTCAAATTTGATCAAATCCAGAACAGAACCAATACAGGTGGTCCTTGACTTACAGCCATCCGTTTACTGACCGTTCAAAATTACAAGGGCACTGGGGGGGGGAAAGTGACTTATGAATGGGTTTCATACTTTCGGTCACGTGACCAGTGAGCAAAATCCGGGCGCTTGGGAACTGGCGTGTAATTTAGCAAACATGCTTAGCAGTGGAAATGTTGTGGCCGTAACTTGAACACAAGTCACCGCCCCACTGCAGAGACTCAACCCACATAATCCACACTTCAAAGCAAGAGCAGGGGCAGACCAGACACGCCACCCCAATTATCTGGTGCGGAGCAGGTTATATCAGAAAACCAAAATTTAGAAGCCAAACTACATTCTACAGGGAAGAGACAACGCTGAAGAGTTATGCCAACTAATTAACCTTAAGAAGCTCAAAGTCTCATCTAATCCCAAATGTAGGAATGAGGGAGTCCATCATCCTCAGGGTTTTTTCTTCTTCTCATCAGTAGGATCATTTGAGCGTTGCAACACAAGCACACAGGTAGTTCTCGACTTGTAACTTGTTCGTCTAATCCAGGGGTAGGCAACCTTGGCTCTTTTATGACTGGTGGACTTCAACTCCCAGAATTCCTGAGCCAGCCATGCTGAGGGGAAAGGGAGAGGTTTCCAAGCTGAGCCAGGCTGGCTCAGGAATTCTGGGAGTTGAAGTCCACGAGTCATAAAAGAGCCAAGGTTGCCTACCCCTGACCTAAGTCCTAAGCGATGAGCCTCCTAGACCAGGGGTAGGCAACCTTGGCTCTTTTCTGACTGGTGGACTTCAACTCCCAGAATTCCTGAGCCAGCCGTGCTGAGGGGAAAGGGAGAGGTTTCCAAGCTGAGCCATGCTGGCTCAGGAATTCTGGGAGTTGAAGTCCACGAGTCATAAAAGAGCCAAGGTTGCCTACCCCTGATCTAATGGCTGTTCAAAGTTGCAATAGCACTGAAAAGCTGACTTACGACCCTTTTTTCACATTTACGACCGTTGCAGCATCCCTGGGGTCACGTGATCAAAATTCACAGAGGCTTGGCAACTGGCTCATATTTATGACGGGGTCACGTGATCACCATTTGCGACCTTCTGCCAAGCAAAGACAAGGGGGGGGAAGCCCGATTGACTGAACAACCATGTCATTAACTTAACAACCGCAGCGGTTCACTTAACCAATGGGGCAAGAAAAGGTCGTAAAATGGGGCAAAATTCACTTAACAACTGTCTGGCTTAGCAAGTTTGGACTCCGCTGTGGTCATAAGTCAAGGACTGCCTCTAGGAGGCAGGAGGCTTCAGCTATGTAAGCGATTCGGTTACATTCTGTTGTTCTGAGCGTCGCAAGCTTCAAAGCGTTCAGACCGGAGTCAGGATTGGACCAGGAATTCACACAGCCCAGCCTCTCATCCAAACCGGCTTCTGGGAAGCCCATTTGCAGAACAAAGCAAGCCATGAGTTTCCATTTGAGGTGGCTCATCAGAAACCGGTACTTAAAAAGCACTTTGCTTCTGAAAGTTGAAGGTTATATATATAAAGGCGTCATACATCAACTTCAAAAGCATTACTTTTTTTTCCCCCACGATCCATCTCTGTGCTTTTCTAAAATCATGCAAGCTAAGGGGCAATATCAATATATTAAAAGGATAAAAAAAGTTGCAGAGAACAGCACGTAAGGCTGGGAAAAGTGAAGTTCTGCTGAACTCGCAGGAAGTTTGGGTGAAAAAAAAAGGGGAGAAGGAGGGGAGCCATTCTTCATTCAAATGCTCTGCGCAGGCTGGAGAAAGTGGGGATGTTGTTTCTCCAGGGCTAAACATTTATAAACAGGAGGGGGGGAGGGAAATTTCTCCAAAATCTCTTTATGAGAGTGGTATAGATGGATTTTTTTCCCTGAGGATAGGTGATACTCCCACCAAGCGGGGTCAGGGAAAGCCAGTTTTTTAATAAGCAGAGAGCAAACGCCACTCCTTTTAACACTGATGATATTACCTAGTTGGGTCATGAAATGTCTGCAAGAAACTGCAGCTGCCAAAAAAGCCAACACAGTGCTGGGCTGCATTAACAGAGGGATAGAATCAAGATCACGTGAAGTGTTAATACCACTTTACAAGGCCTTGGTAAGGCCACATTTGGAATACTGCATCCAGTTTTGGTCACCACAATGTAAAAAAGATGCTGAGACTCTAGAAAGAGGGCAGAGAAGAGCAACAAAGATGATCAGGGGACTGGAGGCTAAAACATATAAGGAATGGTTGCTGGAATTGGGTATGTCCAGTCTAATGAAGAGAAGGACGAAGGGTGACAGGATAGCACTTCCAATATCTCAGGGGCTGCCCCAAAGAAGAGGGAGTCAAGCTGTTCTCCAAAGCGCCTGAAGGCAGGAGAAGAAGCAACGGATGGAAAGTAACCAAGAAGAGAAGCAACCTGGAAGTAAGGAGAAACTTCCTGACAGTTAGAACAATTAACCAGTGGAACAACCTGCCTCCAGAAGTGGTGAATGCTGCAAAACTGGAAGTTTTTAAGAAGAAACTGGACAGTCATTTGTCCGAAATGGTATAGGGTTTCCTGTCTGAGCAGAGGGTTGGACTAGATGACCTCCAAGGTCCCTTCCAACTTTATCATTATTATTACTATTATTACTATTACTACTACTACTACTACTATCACTACTACTACTACTACTACTACTACTACTATTATTATTATTATTATTATTATTATTATTATTATTATTATTATTAATCATTGAAACCACCAAGCTCAGAGAGCATGTCACCCCTAGGTCCTTCTCTTCACTAGACTAGCCAAGCCCAGTTCCTGCAACCGTTCTTCCTATGTTTTAGCAGCTCCTGGTTTTAAAGCGACAAGGATTCACTTTAATTTCCTTTGGGCCACTTATTTCCTTTTTTATTTTATTTTTTGTAGTTAACTTTGGACAACAAAATTAATAGGTCAGCTTTCATTTTCAGTCAATTTCGCTCCCCAAGCCTCATAGCGGTAGCTCTTCAGCCTAGCCATGCCTTGACAGCAAACACTGCGGGAACAAAACCTTCAACTAAGAACATATTTCCATTGATTTTTATTTTTTTTTTGTATTCTAAATGTCAGAAGTTATGAGATCAGTTTTCATTAACAGTTCTGTTGTGTAATATTTCGAGTTACATTTCCAGCATAGAGTGCAGCTGAGGGTGACTTTAGGTTAAACCGGGGGGGGGGGGGGAACATCCAAAAAGGAAAGGGGTTCACCGAGTCACCCCGAGCTCAAACTTTCCCCCGAACGTTCATATAACCGAAGGCTAATCGAAAGCATACGGGTAATCCTCGACTTATGACCACAACTGTCGCCCTGCCTATTTAACTTATATGCAGAGCACATCATGAGAAAGGCAGGGCTAGATGAATCAAAAGTTGGAATTAAGATTGCCGGGAGAAATATCAACAACCTAAGATATGCGGATGATACCACTCTAAGGGCAGAAAGTGAAGAGGAATTAAAGAGCCTCTTGATGCGGGTGAAGAAGGAGAGTGCAAAAGTTGGCTTGAAACTCAACATGAAGAAAACCAAGATCATGGCATCCGGCCCTCTCAATTCCTGGCAAATAGATGGGGAGGAAATGGAGGTAGTGACAGCTTTTATTTTCCTGGGCTCCAAGATCACCTCAGATGGGGACTGCAGCCAAGAAATTAAAAGACGCTTGCTCCTGGGGAGGAAAGCTATGGCAAATTTAGACAGCCTACTAAAAAGCAGAGACGTCACCCTGCCAACAAACGTGGGTATAGTCAAGGCCATGGTTTTCCCAGTTGCAATGTATGGCTGTGAAAGCTGGACCATAAGAAAGGCTGAGCACCAAAGAATGGAGGCCTTTGAACTCTGGTGCTGGAGAAGACTCCTGCGAGTCCCCTGGACTGCAAGGCGATCAAACCGGTCAGTCCTAGAGGAGATCAACCTTGACTGCTCTTTAGAAGGCCAGATCCTGAAGTTGAAACTCAAATACTTTGGCCACCTAATGAGAAGGAAGGACTCACTGGAGAAGAGCCTGATGCTGGGAAAGATTGAGGGCAATAGAAGAAGAGGACAACAGAGAATGAGGTGGCTGGATGGAGTCCCTGAAGCAGCAGGCGTGAACTTAAATGGACTCCAGAAGATGGTAGAGGACAGGAAGGCCTGGAGGAACGTTGTCCACGGGGTCGCGATGGGTCGGACATGACTTCGCAATTAACAACAACATAAATGGAGCTGATTTTCAAAGTATCACTTTGTATCGTGCAATTCATCTCGAAGAGCAGAAAACAAAACATTTAAACTCTCTGTCTCGTTTAGTAAGAAAATATGGACAACTGAATTATTCTAGGGACGGATTTTTTTTCCCAGGAAAGATTAATAATTTGGGTGACATTCATAAATTATTCTCAGTACAAGCCAAATCACCCAGAGGAGACAGAAGTTTGGATCTGTATTCCACTAACTCTTATTTATATCCCATTCTAACACATGTAGCCACCTTCTATTGATTTTACTTACAGCAGGATATCGAATGCCTTTTTTCATCTCCTATTGGGGAAATCTTGAGTAAATTTAAATTATTCTAATCAGAATTTCTGACGTATTTAACCAAGCCTGGAGTTCTAGCTTTGATGGGTTTATTAAAAAAAAAAATCTTGTTTCCTTGCCTGTTACTTTGGAGAGGATGGATACATTCATTAAGATACCTGAATTTAGCATTTCTGCTTTACTGCGTTCCTAAATTTAAACACATCTGAGCTTCAGAAGCACAAATTAAATTATTCTAACCCGTCTACTTTCATAAGTAAGAATCCCTGCGCGAAACCCTGCCTGTCGGCATGAATTTATCCCAGCCAAAGTCTGCGATCACAAGTGCCATACCATCCACCAATGTTTTTTTTAAAACAGTATTAACACAACAGATACACAGTGCAGATGGAATGTCATAATACACCCTGAGTAGGCAGAAACAGCAAATTAAGCAATGCTAAACAACAAATGTGGGAAAGTTGCAGCCTACTCACAAAACATAGCCAGCACAGACAAAATCAGTGGAAATACTAGTTTTCCTCTCAAGTAGCAAAAAGTAACAGGCAGAAAGTCATCAAAGCACAC
>NW_015391288.1:46211-49791 GCF_001527695.2 Protobothrops mucrosquamatus
ATGGATGGATGAGAGAGATTATATAGATGAATGAGAGAGAGAGAGATAAGATAGGTAGGTAGGTAGATAGAGAGATAATAGAGATTATATAGATGGATGAGAAAGAGAGAGAGAGAGAGACAGAGAGAGAGAGAGAGAAGGTAGGTAGATGGATGGATGAATGGATGGATGAGAGAGATTATATAGATGAATGAGAGAAAGAGAGAGATAAGGTGGGTAGGTAGGTAAGATGGATGGAGAGAGGGTAGGTAGGTAGATAGACAGAGAGATAATAGAGATTATATAGATGGATGTGTGTGTGTGTGTGTGTGTGTGTGTGAGAGAGAGAGAGAGAGAGAGAGAGAGAGAAGGTAGGTAGATGGATGGATGGATGGATGAGAGAGATTATATAGATGAATGAGAGAGAGAGAGATAAGATAGGTAGGTAGGTAGATAGACAGACAGACAGATGATAGATTATATAGATGGATGAGAGAGAGAAAGAGATAGGGTAGGTAGGTACGTAGGTAGATAGATAGACAGACAGACAGACAGACCTGGAAGTTTTTAAGAAGAGACTGGACAGCCATTTGTCTGAAATGGTATAGGGTTTCCTGCCTGAGCAGGGGGTTGGACTAGAAGACCTCCAAGGTCCTTTCCAACTCTGTTGTTGTTGTTGTTATTGTGGTTATTATTGTTGTTGTTATTAAGCCACCCTGCCTAACTACAGGGAGTCCTCAACTTACAGCCACTGACTTAGCAACTGTTTGGAGTTACAATAGCACTCACTGACTTATGACCGGTCCCCAAAACCACGTGGTACTTTGGCAACCAAGCATGCATTAATGATGGTTGCAGCATCCCGGGATTATCTTATCCCCATTTGCAACCTCCCCTAGTTGGCGAATTCACTTCATGACTGCGACTCACTTTAACGACTGCAATGATTTGCTTAACAACATTGGTGAAAAAGGTCTTAAACTTCGGTGCAATTCACTTAACTTGCCTAGCGATGGAAATTCTGTTCCCCATTTTAGTCGTAATTTTAGTCGTAATTCAAGGACTACCTGTACAGTCCCACTACGATAAAGTCTTCCAAAAATTTTTCACTGTTCTTTGGCAAAATAAAACAGAGCAGAAGAAATTCCTGGCCCTCGTCCTTCAAGACAGAAGACATTGTGTTCTGGCTTCCTTTCCCAACAACTTGAAAACAGTTGACAGCGGATACGTGACAGTGCACGCTCCAGAGCATTCACACATCGAGCACGGTAATCAAAAAAACAGTGGAGCTCCAACTTTTTAATTCTGACTTTAATCAGCCAAGAGACACAAATAGCAAATGACACTCCCTGGAAAGGCGTCAATGCATCTCAACCAGCCCCAAAGTGGAAAAAACTGCTTGTCAGATGCAAATATACAACAATTATTCAGTCATTTGTTAAAATTGATATTCCACCTTTCCTCTGCGGTTTCAGGTTAGTGTTGGCAAGTTCTCCCTCCTCCAATTTCCACACGACAAGCACCCAAAAGGTGCTTTTTCCAAAGGCAACTGGACTTTGTTTCTCCTTGAAGTCATTTCGCTTCTCATCTAAGAAGTTTCTCAGAAGAACTTCTTCAGAACTGAAGATGCTTCTTGGATGAGAAGTGAAATGTCTTCAAGGAAAAACAAAGTCCAGTTGTCTTTTGAAAAAGCATCTTTGGGACAACCATTATACCTGGACGGAGAATCTCCAGAGGTGTTGAGCTGAAAGATTGAAGCTGTCCCCAATTTGCATTGTGAGTTTTTGTAAATAAAGGGCAGGGGGAGAGGGGGCAAAGGGAGTACAGCAAGGGCAGACAGAGACTTGAACCTACAATAATAAACCTGTGAGCTGTAGTACAAGGGTCCCCAACCCCAGGTCTGTGGACCAGTACCGGGCCGCAGCATGCCAGCAACCGGGCCGCACAAACAAGCAAAGCCCCATGCGCAAGATGCAGGCAGGTTACAAAACCACGTGCCCTCCGGTCTGCGGAAAAACCTCTCTCCATGTTACTGGTCCCTGGTGCCCAAAAGGTTGGGGACCTTTGCTGTAGTAGACCAGAACAACTCATACATAGCAAAGAAAGAAATGCCAGGGAACCCTTATTTTAGTTTTTCCAGCCTATATACCACTGTAATCATATAGTCGAGTCTCGACAATGGTTTTAATTTTTTTTTACACAGGTAGTCCTCGATTTACAACCGTTTCTTTAAGATAAGATAAGATAAGATAAGCTTTATTGTCATTGTTTATACTGTGGGCACAATGGCACACATCAAAAATGAAATTTAGTTGCCCGCTCTCAAAGTGAAACACATACATGACACACACCTAAACATACTATGAACAACATATGTATAGCACCATTCAAAGTTACGACAGCACGACAGGAAAAAAAGTGACATGACCAGTCCCTGCGCTGAGGACCATCACAGCCTGCTTGCAGTCAGATGTGCAAAATTCGGGGNCAACAGATACACAGTGCAGATGGAATGTCATAATACACCCTGAGTAGGCAGAAACAGCAAATTAAGCAATGCTAAACAACAAATGTGGGAAAGTTGCAGCCTACTCACAAAACATAGCCAGCACAGACAAAATCAGTGGAAATACTAGTTTTCCTCTCAAGTAGCAAAAAGTAACAGGCAGAAAGTCATCAAAGCACACGTACAAATGGAACAATAGTTGAGCTTCCATCCAAAAATATGTAACTGCAACTCAGTCCTGCTTACGGTCAGCCTTCTGCCAATCAGAATTCCTTCTGGTAGCTAGACAGCTACAGAAATGTCTTTAATATAGGCAGCCCTTGACTTATAATCATTCATTTAATTACCATTCAAAGTTAAAACGGCACGGGGGAAAAAAAAGGGACGTGCAGCATCCCCGGTCAATGTTCAACATTCGGATCCTGAGCAGCTGGCATGTATTTGCCGAGTCCTGGGGTCAGGGGATCGATCCCCTTATTGTGACCTTGTGACGGGTAAGGGCAGTGGGGAAACCGGACTCGCTTAACATCCGCGTTGCTAACTTCACAACTGCAGCGATTCGCTTAAAACTGGGGCGGGAGAGATCGTCAAAGGGGGCAAAACTCACTTAACCATGTTGCTTAGCAACAGAAATTCCGGAGTCAATGGTGGTCGTAAGACAAGGACTATCTGTAAACATGCCCCCCCCCAAGTATATAAAAATAAAGTTGGGATATTAGGGAGGGAGGGAGAGAGAGAGAGAGATAGGGTGGTAGGTAGATAGATGGATGGAGAGAGGGTAGGTAGGTAGGTAGATAGAGAGATAATAGAGATTATATAGATGGATGAGAAAGAGAGAGAGAGAGAGAGAGAGAGAGAGAAGGTAGGTAGATGGATGGATGAATGGATGGATGAGAGAGATTATATAGATGAATGAGAGAGAGAAAGAGAGAGATAAGGTGGGTAGGTAGGTAAGATGGATGGAGAGAGGGTAGGTAGGTAGATAGATAGACAGAGAGATAATAGAGATTATATAGATGGATGTGTGTGTGTGTGTGTCTGTGTGAGAGAGAGAGAGAGAGAGAGAGAGAGAGAGAGAAGGTAGGTAGATGGATG
>NW_015391289.1:0-1120 GCF_001527695.2 Protobothrops mucrosquamatus
GATGTGTAGAGTAGAGTGGTTGAGAGGGAGAGGAAGAGGGAAGGAGGTAGAAAGAAGGAGGAGGGAAGTAGGTTGGAGAGAGGGAATGTGGTCCTGTGAGGCTGTTGAGCATTTTAGAATAGGAGGTTTTTTAGTACAAGAATGGAGGCTCGATTGACCTACAGGACCACATTTGGAAGAGGAGGAGGGAAGGAGGGGGATGTGTAGAATAGAGTGGTTGAGAGGGTGAAGAGGAGGGAAGGAGGTAGAAGGAAGGAGGGAAGTAGGCTGAAGAGAAGGAATGTGTTCCTGTGAGGCTACTGAGCATCTTAGAATGGGAGGTTTTTTTAGTTTGTTTTTTTATTAATTGTATTATTGACTTATGCCATAATTGTATGTTTGTTCATTTTGGGGGGGGGGGGAATCAATAAAATTTGTTTATAAAAAATAAAATAAAATAAAAAAATAAAAAAAAATAAAAAAAGAAAGTTTCAGATTCTTAGTGTCTTAGTGTTGTTTTGTTGCAAACATTTCATTACCCAACTAGAGTTTTCAGGGAGGAGGAGGAGGAGGAGGAGGAGGCGGCATGCTGGCTGAGGAATTCTGGAAGTTGAAGTCCACAAGTCATAAAAGGGCCAAGTTTGAAGACCCCTGAGTTAGAGGAACAAAAGCTTTCCAGTTCTACGGAAGCAGTCTGGAAAACTTTCAAAGACATTCTAGCAGGTGTGAAGAAGATAGCAGACGGTTCCCATAACAAAGAGAGCTTGTTTACATGAGCTACGTGGACATCTGGGAGGGTTTGGCTGGGAAAGTCATTATTATACGCAGTGGCCTGATACCTTGGGATTTCAGAGTTAGTTTTACCTCGCCATAACCGTGCTACGTATTAATAAACAGTAAGCTTTTCAGAAATGAAATGATCCTGGATTTTTATTTGGATACTCAAGCTGGATGTTGACACCATGTCTCTGTCCAGAGATCAGAAGACAAACCACCAGAATCGTCACCTCACTCCAACTGGCACAGCCAGTCCGTGCCGAACGACCCAAGACAAGGCTACGTTTTGCAATGATGACGGCCTGATCCATGACCCCATTAAAGATGTTGTACAAATGCACCCCATGTTTTCTATGCTCAACAG
>NW_015391289.1:1262-2619 GCF_001527695.2 Protobothrops mucrosquamatus
TCAAGCTGGATGTTGACACCATGTCTCTGTCCAGAGATCAGAAGACAAACCACCAGAATCGTCACCTCACTCCAACTGGCACAGCCAGTCCGTGCCGAACGACCCAAGACAAGGCTACGTTTTGCAATGATGACGGCCTGATCCATGACCCCATTAAAGATGTTGTACAAATGCACCCCATGTTTTCTATGCTCAACAGCGGACAGCATGGGGCTTAGCTCCTCTGATTTCCTGCTGTGAAGCAACGTGATGCTTTTGTGTCGATTCAGACAAGTGGAATGATTATGCTAAGTGGGGTCAGCAAGGAATTATTTCACCCCCCAGCTGAGCAAAGCTGAGCTGGGTTTTTAGGCTAGAAAATGAGAAATGCACCTGGAAGAGAGACAAAAGCTTTTTTTTTTCCCAAGTAGATGTTTCCACCTGTCTGAATATTTTTGAGATACTTATCTGTAAAGGAAAAGTTGATGTGGTTGTTATCTGTGTATATGTGTAATAATGCAGTGGTGGAATTCAGCCAGTTAGCACCACTTCGGCAGAACCAGTAGCTAATTTTTTTGTTGCCCAGGCCCAGAATGGACTTCCGGAAGCAGCATCCACACAGAGAACCGGTTGTTCACATATTTGAATCCCACCACTGGTACAATGTGTATGTGTATGTATATGTATATGTATATGTGTTGAGCACAGCATTGCACAAATGGCTTAATTATACATTGTGGCCAGGGGTTTTTTTTCTTTCAAACGTGAAGCTCCATCTATTGTGCATAGTTGCCATTTATAAATACAGAGCTGGTATTATTGTAGTCTGTGTTGTTCCCCATTTGAAATTGCAGGCTTGAATTTATCATACAATTTTATTTAAAGAACAAGCCCAGCCTTACCGAACATTAGTCGCTGCAAAGAGCAGACAGTGGGCTATTATCCATCGGCTTTCATTCAAAACCACTGATATGAATATATGGCATCACTTCTTTTTCAGAAGTGTCACTTTATATTCTGAACAGCCATACATAAGAATTAAAAAGACAAAAATACAACTTGGAGGGGGAAAAAGCCTTAAGTGTTTTCAAGAGGGTTTGTCTAAAAATGGATTCTCCAGATTTTCATGCATGGCGTAGTTTTCTTTCTTATTTTTGATCTCAGTAGAGTTTATGGTCAAATCCACTCGTCCTCGTCCTCGTCCTCCTTGTCCTCGTCCTCCTTGTCCTCGTCCTCGTCCTCGTCCTCGTCCTCGTCCTCGTCCTCCTCCTCCTCCTCCTCCTCCTCCTCCTCCTCCTCTTCTTCTTCTTCTTCTTCTTCTTCTTCTTCTTCTTCTTCTTCTTCTTCTTCTTCTTCTTCTTCTTCTTCTTCTTCTTCT
>NW_015391289.1:2759-22780 GCF_001527695.2 Protobothrops mucrosquamatus
CTCCTCCTCCTCCTCCTCCTCCTCCTCCTCCTCCTCCTCCTCCTCCTCCTTCTGTGCACATGTATAAGAGCTACAGATATTTTAATCTTTGACATTCAGTATTACTACCCAGAATTAAATCTTTTTCAGATGAAGGCCACCGTGCAAAAGAATGAGATACCTAGTAAAATAATCATCTTTGTTGCTCTCCTCTGCACTTTTTCTAGAGTCTTAACGTCATTTTACCTGTCCATCTTCCAAATAGGTATGTGTTTGTGTGTGTGTGTGTGTGTGTGTGTATTTCTCTCTGTGTGTCTTTCACTTTGTTTATGTGTGTGTTGGGAAGTGATAGCAATGCATTCAAGGTGACCAAATGATTGACAAGACTTAAGGAATCAACCATTACTTTTACATATTTTTTTCATTTTACAAACACATTACTGTCAGATGCCAGGGAAATCAAAAAGTCCAAGTAGTTCAAATCAGTATAAAGGTTTATTGCACCCTTAAGCTCTCTACAAGAATCTGAACTACTAATGGTCAAAGCAAATTGGTGGCACTTAAGAGTCAATGGAATTCAAGATGGGCTGGACTTAAATCTCTTGTGGGTGCCTAGGGACTCATGACTCGTGAAGTGTGTAGTCTCTTCCTTGGGTTCAGCCTGGTCATCTCCTACAATTACATTGTATATTCTACTAAAAACCAGCTACTGTATTTTTTTTTTGTCAACATTTGGCAAAAAAGCCATACTGTGACTTTTTCCAAAAGTCCAAAAATATTAGGAACAGAAAAAGAAGGAGGCTGTGTCTGTTCTATCCCAGCCTATTGCCGTCCTTGTTAGAGGCACAAGGACCAAACCCCTGCTGATACAATAGGCTGGAGACTTTAAAACAAAACAAAATCCCTTTTATTTGGGTGACAAACCTGTCAATAAGTCCAACACACAAACAGCAAAACTCAAGTCCAAAGGAAGGAAATAGTCCACAGGAACACGTTGAAAACAAGACGAACAGACCAGGATTCCAAGAAGCACTTTGCAAACAGTTGCCTTCAGCAACCAGCACCACCCACACCTCCCCTTTTTATACAGCAATCCCAGGGCGTTGCCTCTCATTGCCTTCTCCGTTTACTTTGCAGTTGTCGCATAGACTGCTGTTGTTTTTCTCTTGCTAATTGACGACGCCTGCGAGCATCAATTAGAACATCCAGGTGTGAGCCTTCCGAATCTGACTCATGCTCCTCACACAGCTGAGCTTCATCAGAAACACGACTGGAGGGGCCAGGCTCTTCATCAAGCCGTGAGTCCTGTAATTCATCAGAGCCTCCCTCTGACCCTGACGGCCCCTCAAAGGCCTCCTCCACCTCCTCCTCAGATTCCTCAGACTCGGCTGTTGGGAACACAGGCTGGCATGGAATCACAACAGTGTCCAGGGCTATTACCTACCGGATCTTATCATTGCTTTTTCTCCAAAAGTGCTATAATCAGATAGAAGAAAATGACTTTTAGTTCAATAGAATTTTGTTATAAGGCTGGTATGTTAATTAGATCCTGAAAACAGACTATGTATAATATGGAGAATGATAGATATGACTTGGGATTGATGGTTTTTATCCTTGCTGTGAAGTTTAGCACCAGTTGTCACATCATTCTGAAGTTTGGCATAGTTTCTATCCCAATATCAGATCTTTCTTAGAAGCCATTGTTATAACATTTTTTGCCCTGAATGCCAAAATAATGTAATGACTGATACTATATATCATGTCCTCATTGCTGATAAATCAACAGTCTGGGTTTTCTTTCCATTGATTTCGCATGATGTTCCTCACATATATTCCGGCGTGCATTCAGCTCGGATTGCTAGATGCCAGGGATTTCAACCAATCAATGTCTCCAAGTATTGGAAATAAATGAGAAGAACCTTAGGTAATACTTGGATAGTATTTGGATAATACTTGTCCACTGAGAGGGAGAGTAAACACCTACTTTGACGGGAGTTTAAATTGTACAATGAATTGCTAAGGAAACTAGGTGTGACTGGCCTAACGAAGAGAAGGCTTAGGGGTGACATGATAGTCCTCTTCCAATAGTTGAAGGACTTCACAAGGAAGAGGAAGTTTATAGCACCTGAGTGAATATGGAGATTTTCAGTCATCCAGGTCATGGTTGTCCCAAAGGTGCTTTTTTTCAGGAGGCAACTGGACTTTCCTGTTTTTCTCTGAAGACGTGTTGCTTCTCATCCAAGAAGCTTCTTCAGCTCTGACTGAATGGTGGGGAAGGGAAGTATTTATACTCCTTGCAGACCGCTGGTCATTTGCATTCTTTCAGAGAGTCTTTGAGGCCTCCTGAAAAAAAGTGCGTATGCAATTAGGTGAGAAAGGATCTAAATAGTTCCATATGAGAGGAATGCTGTGGACATAATGGTGGGGAGTGGAAGGATTTATACCCCTTGCAGACAGCTGGTCATTTGTCTTTTTTTAGAGAGTCATTGAGGCCACCTGGAGGTTTATCTGTGTCCTCAGGGTCACCTGAGTAGTGCAAATGGGTGTGGAGCCTTCTTGGCTGCAGGATGTTTTCTGTCCTGTGTCGATTCACTGTTGGGGATGAGTCTGGGTTTTCTGCATCTCAAACTGAAGTGCAAATGGTTTCTGTAGTCTGCAATGTTTTCTGGAAATCCATTCAGGCTCCTGCACCATTTGAAGGTGTTCATCCCAAAGTGCATAGCTAAATGTCTATGGAAGTCCATTTGAGGTCCAAATGGCCTCAACAACTCTCTAAAATAATGCAAATGACCAGCTGTCTGCAAGGAATATAAATCCCTTTTCAAGAAAAGATTGGGCAACCATTTGTTCAGGATGGTATAAGGACTCCTGGCTTGGGCAGAGAGTTGGACTAGAAGACCTCCAAGGTCCCTTTCAGTCTTATGATTCTATGATTCTATTGTTCCCAAGGAATCAATAGACTCAGTAATTCATGGAAGATTTTAACTTTTATATTCCTTCTAACAAGAAGTAACTATTGTTTTTATCTACTTATTTATTTAAAAATGTTCCTTCATTGTATATTGAATTACCTGGAATAAAACTAGCAAATAATGGTGTTCTGTCTTGTGGACTAATCAATCCAAAACTGGAAAAAAAATCCCAATACATCATTATACATATAATAACTGCAGCACACATTGCATATGCTCAATGTTGGAAAAAGGAAAACATACCAACAAATATAATAATTACAAGTAAGATACTAGAGACTGTGCTGAGATGAATAAACTTACTTTAGAATTAAAGGACAAAGAAATTACTGAATTCTATGAGATATGGGACATGTATTACAACTGGTTAGAATTGAGGAATAAAAAAGTACGAGAAGCAATGTAAATAAATGTAAATAAATGTAAGAGACATAGGACATAGTATTGTTAAGAAAAAATGTATTTTGTTTTGTGTTGTTTGTAAAGGGAAAAAGGAAAAAATTAAATTAAAAAACAAACAAACAAAGAGGTGAGAAGGGGGGTGTGTGTGGTTGCAGAAGTAGCAGAAAGGAATAAGAATATGTATCTGTGCTTAATTTTGATCAAATAGGTTAAAGCAAAGACTTGAAAAAAAAATATCTGAAAGTTGATGAGAGATTCCCAAAAATGGAAAGAAGGTATTCTAAGGGGGCATTATTTCTATAAAATAATGGGTCATTATACATTTTTTTTCTCTTGCTGGAAGGATTTCAGGCTGGGATTCCAGTGAGTGAAATGAGGGATGAATGTCAATCAGTTTTCAGTAGACACTGTTCGGCTACTTTCATTTTCCATCTCTGACCCTTCCTGATTATTTTAATCTGATTTCTTCCAGGTCATGTTCTCTCCCGATCTTATAACCTGCTCCTCTTTCCTCACTGCATTCAGCATAGTTTCATCATTTGTATTTATAAGTCACCCTAAAGGACCAAGGATGTTGAATTCCTATAAAATATGAGGCAAAGGGAGGCAAATAATCTTTGATAAGATGCCAAAGATAGATAAGGGCTAGTTCTCCATCACAAATGATGCCCTTATATTATATATTACATTATTGTGTGAAAAAGTCTCTCTCTCTCTCTCTCTCTCTCTCTCTCTCTCTCTCTCTCTCTCTCTCTCTCTCTCTCTCTCTCTCTGTGTGTGTGTGTGTGTGTGTGTGTGTGTATCTCAGAGGTCTGCTCTTCCTACTTCTTCTCAAATCCAACCTTTCAGTCAAAAAGAATAAGAGGATGGACCACAGTTTTTCAGTTATCATACATATTCAAAAACTAAGCTTCCCACGAGTATTTTTTTTTCCAGTAAAAAAAATAAAAACAAATCTGCTTTTGCATCGCAAGAAGCTGAATCCTGCTACTTGAATAAATGAGATAAATTTGCATTTCTTTCCTTCTCCTGTTTCAGATACTAATGGAGAGAGGTGGCAAGCTTCTTCAGCGGCCTAAAGTCCATCATCCTAAGACTCCAGATGGCCCTAACAAACAATTGCTATCTTCTCCTTTACATACTGTTGTACTTTCACCAGAATGTGAAACCATCTGCGATAGATTCCTTCAAATTTACATGACTAAATGTGCCTTCCTTCAATTAATTTTATATACCAACCTGGAAAACAAGCGTGTCAGCCAGAAAAGTAGAAATTTAACTCTCTGGGAGAAGTAGGCCTCAGAGGTGGGTGTTCTAATAATCTGCCCTCAGTGACAATTTTACCTTTGGGTTAATATTTTTCTCTCTTACTTAATATCACCTCTTAACTAGATGCATACTGAGGTGACTTTAAAATTCAGCGACAAACATATATTAATAAGCATGATGCAAAAGAGCAGTATGGAATGGAATGGATGGAAACTAAGCAACCTAGAGCTAAGAAGACAGTGAGAACAATTAATCAGTGGAACAACTTGCCTCCAGAAGCGGTGAATGCTCCAACACTGGAAGTTTTTAAGAAGAGATTGGACCACCATTTGTCTGAAATGGTATAGGGTTTCCTGCCTGAGCAGGAGGTTGGACTAGAAGACCTCCAAGGTCCCTTCCAACTATTCTATTCTATTCTATTCTATTCTATTCTATTCTATTCTATTCTATTCTATTCTATTCTATTCTATATTCCAATATCTATTCTATTCTATATTCCAATATCTATTCTATTCCACTCCACTCCATTCTATTCTATTCTATTCTATTCTATTCTATTCTATTCTATTCTATTCTATTCTATTCTATTCTATTCTATTCTATTCTATTCTATCCTATTCTATTCTGTTCTATTCTATATCTATTCTACATGTCTTGCTCTACTCTATTCTTCTATTCTATTCTACTCTACTCTACTCTACTCTACTCTACTCTGTTCTGTTCTGTTCTGTTCTGTTCTATTCTATTCTATTCTATTCTATTCTACTCTATATTGCAATATCTATTCTATTCTATTCTATTCTATTCTATTCTATTCTATTCTATTCTAGTAATATTTCTTTTCTTTCTTTCTTTTTTTTAAAGGAAACAACACTCAGTCACCCAGAGTAACTGAGAATGAGTTGGGTAGCCATAAAAAAACCATAAATTAATAAATAATGATGATCCTAAGAGCACCCCAAAATCTCATACTGTTCTGGGAAATGCAAACACATTTAGAATAGGTGCTCACCCTATTTCTCCACCTGGGAACAAGATATGTACAACGTTTTCACCTTGTTATATATAGTTCATCTTCAATTTACTGATCTTCATTCTCTCTATTACTGCGTCTTGATACCAGTTTAGAGTATGAACTTCTCCCAATCCAAATATTATTGATAAAACTGGGTATCCTTGAGACATTGGTAGCTGTGTCTTCCTTTTCATTAGAGGAGAACACTTTGGCTACCAGAAGTATAGAAACATGGTCCCCAAATACTACTATCTGAGAGTGTCCCTTCCAGGAAGGAATGGCACTTATTTAATATAGAGCATTAAATTTCCAAGCTGAAGACATAGCCATGGAAAACATCACAGTCTTTTAGAGATCAAACAGGATCACCAGAGTCTCTCTTGTGCAGGGAATCATTTGTCAGTGCAACCATGACTGAGTCTATTCCAAAACTTCATCTGAACCCAGACTGATAAGAGTCAAGGTAATCATTGTCCTTCAAATAAGTCTGCAGCTGCACAGACACCTTTTTTTTTTCAATCACCTTGACAATAGCGTTAGCGTCTGGGTAGTAATTGGCACACGATTCTGTGAATCTAAAAAATAATTATCCAGGAACAGGAAACCATCGCCTCTTCTAAGCTTGACAGCATAATTCCATCAGGCAAGGAAGTCTCCATAGTCAATTTATTTGTCCAGTTCATTTCATCTGGCTGGCTTAAATGAGCCCAAATGGGCAAGGCAGGACAGCCACAAGAACTCTTGTCCATGTCCTAAGACCTCAAATGCCGAAAATAAGCTAATAGCATCAGACCAGATGGTGCTTTGGATACCTCATTATGCAGTGTATCAAAAGCACTGTTCAAGTCGGCACGAAGATTTTATCATCAAAGGGCCTGACAAATCTTTCCCATAACGATTTCCATCCATTCTTCATCATGACCCTTCCTTTCTTCCTTCTCCCTTTCTGTTGTATTATTCTTGTAGTTCATTGTATTACGCAGACATTATTTCTGCAGTATCTGCAATGAAAACATGTCTCACAGACATGAGATGAAATACGGGACGTTCTGCTGCATTGCTCTAATGAAAGAGCTGTATTTCTGAATCCTTGTTAAGGAGGTGGCTGAATTCTGCACTGCTAGACTATGTTGCCAGGCTACTGTTTGTGATGTTAGAATTGAACCAACGGTGGAATGTGGTTGTATACCTTAAACATACAGAGACACGTAAACGTACAAGACATCTGTACCTCCAGCTAAATCTTAGTTTAGAATAGAATAGAGCTGGAAGGGACCTTGGAGGTCTTCTAGTCCAGCCCCTTGCTTGAGCAGGAGAACCTATACCATCAGACAAGGGACGGTCTAGTCTCTTCTTAAAAAATCTCCATGATGGAGCGCCCATGATTTCTGAAGGCAAGCTGTTCCACTGGTTAATTGTCCTCACTGTTAGGAAATTTCTTCTTAATTCCAGGTTGCTTCTCTCTTTGATCAGTTTCCAACCATTGTTTCTTGTCCTGCCTTCTGGTGCTTTGGAGAATAATTTGACCCCCTCTTCTTTGTGGCAGCCCCTCAGATACTGGAACACTGCTATCATGTCACCCCTATTTCTTCTTTTCTTTAGACTAGCCAAACCCTAGTCCTGCAGCCATTCTCCATATGTTTTAGTCTCCAGGCCTTTGATCATCTTAGTTGCTCCTCTCTGCACTTTTTCCAAGGTCTCAACATCCTTTTTGTAGTATGGTGACCAAAATTGGTTGCAGTATTCCAGGTGTGGTCTCACTAGGGTTTTATAAAGCGGTACTAATACCGCACGTGATCTTGATTCTATGCCTCTGTTTATACAACCGAGGATTGTATTCACTTTTTTGGTTGCTGCTGCACACTGCTGGCTCATAGTCAAGTGATCGTCCACTAGGACATCGAGGTCCCTCTCACAGTTGCTGTTTTAAAGCCAGGTCTCATCCAATCTATGTTTGTACCTTTGGTTTTTCCTGCCTAAATGTATAAAACTTCAGTTCTGATTGAATGGTGGAGGACAGAAGGATTTATATTTTGAGGGTACAGATAATCCTCCAAGTGGTGTCAATGATTCTCAGAAAGAGTGCTAATGACCAGCTGTCTGCAAGGAATATAAATCCTTCCATTCCCCCAGCATCCAGTCAGAGCTTGAAGAAGCTTCTTGGATGAGAAGGAAACATCTTCAAAGAAAAACAAGAAAGTCCAGTTGCCTCCTGAAAAAGCCCCTTTGGGAATGGATGAGAATAATATGGATATTTAACCGAACTATCCAATTATTTAGGAATTCACCAATCCATGTTTGATTCACCAGTCCTACAGATTCTCCAAAAGACTATTCTGGAGCAAACTAAACACAGATGTGAAAGCTTCCTTGCTTTTTCTCTGTCTCTTCCCTCAAACTCTTCTGGCGATACTTCTGATATGGCTTAAAAACAAACACTAAGTCTCTGGGAAGATAAATAAATTATTAAAGCCAACCTTACATTGCTTGACTCTCTAGAGATCATCTCTATAGACGTGGCGCCAGAAGGTTTTTTGAACTTTGCCTCCAATTCTCAGATTTTTGCCTTACCCTTCTTTAAACAATTTGCTACATGGTGAAAGGATTATGTGCTATCTGTATCTGTTTCCCCTCAACGATCTGAGGCCATTCTTTTTTTCTTTCCAGGGGAACTGGAAATTCACTCAGCTGTTTATTATTTATTATGGGCTTTGTTTCTTAAAGTAGTGATACCTGCAGTGAAAGATGGAAATTTACTGATGGCATAAAAGCGGGGTCCCCAACCCCCGGGCCATGGCACATTCAGAACTGGGCCATGCAAGCAATGGGCAGGTGGGTGAATATGCCTGTCATGCAGCTCCATTTGTACCTTATTGAACCTTATTGAACTTCAAGTTCTCCAGAACATGGAGTCTGACTCTATGAACTTTTGATGGCTTGATATGTTTATCTGTTCCTCAGGCTTTGTGTAAGCTCTGAGTAAGCATAAACAGGACCAAGCTCATTGTTCTTGCATTGTTCATCATTGAATTATATTCATACTCCATGGTCTGTGTATGGATGGTAGTAGATATTTCGACTTTAGCACTCCCTTGGGGGGTCTTGGGAGAAGAACACTAGGATAAAACCTCTATTGTACCATGTTTTTTACACAATGAAACAATGTAGAGGCAGCAACGATTTTTTTTTTACTATAGATGTTCTTTAACTGCCTAATGAGGCCAGAAATAGAATAACTATGATCATTGTTGCTTTAAATTTGTGATTTATACCATGAGGGTGACACAATCTAGCTAACCTTGTTGGCGTTGACTGATATTGGAGATTTAATTCATTTGGAATTTATAGTAATCTTTCTTTCTTTCTTTCTTTCTTTCTTTCTTTCTTTCTTTCTTTCTTTCTTTCTTTCTTTCTTTCTTTTCAGATTTGGTCATTTCATTGTGTATTAATAGGCTTACCGCTTTCCATGGCTTTGTTCTATTTTTTTTTTTTTGTCTCATCAGGTATTGCTTAGGCAGCCTATACATCGATTAACAAAATTAAGGCAGCAGATAAATAAACCCATCTCAAAAAGGAACCGATGGCATGGCCGCGCCCTTAAGACATGGTTATTCCAGCTTGCAGGACTGGCCTAGGGGAAAATTTTTAATGGGGGTTTTAAAGTAATTTTAAATTAATCAGACCAATTACTAATATTTGTTTTTAATTATGTTTTAATCTGTAGTTTTGGGATTTGCATTTTTATCTGGTTGTTAGCCGCCCTGAGTCCGCAAGGAGAAGGGCGGGATATAAATATAAACAATAAATAAATAAATAAATAAATAAATACTATTTGGGATGAAAGATCATTAAAAAAAGAAAATAAATCAGAATCGCAAGCTAGGCTGGTAAAACTAAATCAAACAAACAAAAAGGAGGCAGGGACAAGAGCAGAATGCGTTTTTCCAATTGAAAACACATTGGCTTTCAAGATTGTCACCAGGAATTAAACATAATTTAGGGAATTTTATTTTTAGCCACATTATGGAATCCAAGTTCTGAAGTAAGTAAGTAAGTAAGTAAGTAAATAGTCTAAGCCAGGGGTGTCAAACTGCCGGCCCATGGGCCGGTTTCATCATACCAAATCCAAACCCACTCTATTGCCAGCAATGCAAAATGAGTTGTGATACGTCACGACACATCACATGACATGGCAGGTTTGACACCCATGGTCTAAGCAATGTGAATTTCTTTAAACAAGTGTAATGATGCTAGGTAATATTATCAGAGCTAGAATGGAGTGGGTTTGCTTTCTATTTATATTACAAGTAGTATATTAATAGGGAGCCAACCCCGTTCTCTTCTAGCACTGATGATGTTACCTAGCTGGATAATGAAACATCTGCAAGAAAACCACCAAGCTCAGAGGGCACCAAGTACATAAACAATGTTGTCCTCCTCCTCCTCCTCCTCCTCCTCCTCCTCCTCCTCCTCCTCCTTTCTCCATTCCCTTCTAGCACTGATGATGTTCCTTAGTTGAGTCGTGAAACGTCTGCAAGAAAACCACCAAGCTCAGAGACAACCAAGGTCTCCTCCTCCTCCTCCTCCTCCTCCTCCTCCTCCTTCATCTCCATCTCCAATCATAATTAAAAAAAATGCAATGTGCAGTAGCAGAATTACCCAGCTGTTTCCTGATGAAGAACCATTTGTACTCATTGGACAAAAGTTAGATTTGGCGTGAGACAGCTTCCATCGTTTTATTGGGACCTGATTGAATCAGCTTTAGTCTGGGAACATCGGGGTGAGTCCACCCACTCTTCCAAGCGATATCAGAGGGGAACATGCAACAGAAGTCAAGGTAACAAAGTACAAAAGCCAAAGAGGGACCGATAGAGTGATTTGTAGCCTGTCAAGGTGAAGCATATCAGCAGAAGAGCAAACACGTTTAGTTTTCACCGAAGTGTGTCAAAATAGTAAGGGGAAAAAAAAATCAACTCGGTATTATCGCAAAAGTGAGAAATTAGGTGTTGGGGGGCGGAGGTTCCACCGAGGGAGAGATAGTGGTAGGGAAATTGCCTGTGCAGCTTTCTCATCTATCAAAGTGACTGTAGACAAAGCTCAGCCTACAAGGGCAAATAGATCAAATCTAAATATAATAATTGTACTGCTTGTGATGACATTTATGAAATGGCTTGTATCTGCCGAGCTGCAGGCAGGTGACAATTGTTTCATTTGTCCCAATCAATCAGGGGGAGTTTGTTCTGGAAGGCAAACCCTAGGAGTTTGTGGTGCCTCACAGGTGAGGTTTGTCAGAAACGTCCTGAGCATACCTGACTCACATTAATCTCATTTTATTATATTGACTAAGAGAAGGACGAGGGGGACATGATAGCAGTGTTCCAATATCTCAGGGGCTGCCACAAAGAAGAGGGAGTCAAGCTATTCTCCAAGGCGCCTGAAGGCAGGACGAGAAGCAATGGATGGAAATTAATCAAGGAGAGAAGCAACCTAGAACTAAGGAGAAACTTCCTGACAATTAGAACAATTAACCAGTGGAACAACCTGCCTCCAGAAGCGGTGAATGCTCCAACACTGGAAGTTTTTAAGAAGAGACTGGACAGCCATTTGTCTGAAATGGTGTAGGGTTGGAGCAGGGGGTTGGACTCGATGACCTCCAAGGTCCCTTCCAACTTTTTTTTATTATTATTATTATTATTATTATTATTATTATTATTATTATTATTATTATTATTATTATTATTATTATTATTATTATTATTATTATTTAGTATTATATTGACCAGGGGTCTTCAAACTTGGCAACGTTAAGACTTGTGGACTTCAACTCCCACAATTCCTCAGCCAGCCAGGGCTGGCTGAGGAATTGTGGGAATTGAAGTCCACAAGTCTTAACGTTGCTAAGTTTGAAGACCTCTGACATTGACTATATTACATTAATTATCTCTGGATGCTCATTTGAGTATTACCATCTGCGCACCTGGGAGCTTTCCAGACACAGCAAGTTCAAATATATATGGAGATTCTTAGGCATCCAAGTCAGGGTTGTCCCAAACCTGTTTTTTCAAAAGGAAATTGGACTTTCTTTGTTATTGTTGTTTTTCCTTGAAGACATTTCATTCTTCAGAACTGAAGAAGCTTCTTGGATGAGAAGCAAAACGTCTTCAAGGGAAAAAAAACAAAGAAAGTGTAGTTGCCGTTGGAAAAAGCACCTTTGGGACAGCAAGTTCGAGGTTTCCAAAACTCATGGATCATACATTGGGATAAGTCATAAAGGCAGAAACTTCAGACACTTTTACATACGTTCGGTATATTGTTTAGGATCTTCAGCCTGGGTATTGTGTATGTACAGTATGTTTTTGTATTTATATTCAGCCTCAATCAGTTCACTGTAGGATCAAAGTGTCTTCCCTGTGGGTTATGTACCATTATGATAGAATCATAAGTGTTGAAGGAAAAATCTTCATCATGGTTCAGTCCAAGCCGGGAATAAACAACATGGCGACTGCTTTAGAAAGAAGGTTGGAGTTTATTAAAGAGGAGAGCCAGACAGAAAGATGGCTCTGGAAGAAAAGAGAGGGAGCATATGTAGGGAGTGGGTTTTTATACCTTCTGGAGCCTTTTGTTTGGAGTTGTTTCCTGTTCCTGTTTGAGGCTTTGTATTTCCTGTGTCATGTATTCTGACCTGAGTTTGGATGTGCCCTTTGGCATCTGTGGGTTAATCCTATTATGTCCTGCCTTAGAGTTTGGGTGGGGTATGTAGATTTTAGGTGTCTTCCTAAGCTTCTAGCTGGGAGCTTTCAACCTTCCTGGATTATTTACATCTCCATTTCTACAGAGCTGGTTTCTGCTTGAGGGAGGGAAACTTAGGGTTATTAAAAAAAATTTGGGCATGCTTCTCTGCCTCTTTAAGATCCTTTGAGGAAATATATTTTTCTGCCCTTTTAATATTTCCTTCTCTGGGGGGCTGACTTCCCACAATAGGGTGCAAAGGTACTTTATTAGTCCAGTGCCCTGCTCAAGGCAAGAGTCTTTACTTCGATCCTGGACTTTCTTGTTTTTCTTTGAAGACATTTCGCTTCTCATCCAAGAAGCTTTTTCAGTTCTGACTGGATGGTGGGGAAGGGAAGGATTTATACTCCTTGCAGACAGCTCAGTGTGAAGCCATTCTTGGCTGTGGAAAGGACTGTGTTGTGGACTGGAGTTAGATGTTGAAACAGGGCTTTAACATTGCATGTATGAACAGCGGCATGGATGGTATTTGCTCGGCACTGGAAGAATGAATAAATACCACTAGACAAAGAGATAATCAAGAAGATATTGGACTGGGCTGAAAAAAATGGCAGACTACAGGATTCAGGCGAACCTGAGGGCACAGGTAAACCTCCAAATGGTGTCAACGACTCTCAGAAAGAGTGCTAATGATGAGATGACTCCAAAGAATATAAATCCTTCCCTCCTCCACCATTCAGTCAGAACTGAAGAAGCTTCTTGGATGAGAAGCGAAACGTCTTCCAGCAAAACAAGGAAGTCCAGTTGCAAAAACCGAGGAAGGAACATTCTTCAGTTTCCTTTTTTTATTTTATTTTTGTCTTTCATTCTATTGTGTCTGATTCTTGGAGACTGTCTGGACAGTTCCCTACAGTTTTTTGTTTTTTTTCCAGAAGTGGTTTACTTATTTCTTATTTTTTCTCCCCAGTAATTTCTTATTATATGAAACAATATTATAAACTCCCTGTCTCTTATTCTTTTCAAATGTTTTATCTAGGCCTTTAGGCCCCAGATCCTTTTAAACTGGACCTACCATCCAGAAAGTTAAAATGTTGACAGGTTTTTCATAAAGAATATGAAGATATTAGAGATATTTTTACTTTGTTTTTTTCCTTCCCAATTATTAGATTCATTGGTGTTCAAACAACGATTTGCTCTCCTTATAGCCATCTCTCTTTTTTTTATAATGTCAAGTCAAATTAATTTGTGGTAAGGCAATCATTTCCATAGCAACAAATTCATGTTATTATTACAGGGTCATAGCTTCAGTACAGAGAGCTAGGGCAAGGAGATAAAGAACATTATTTTGTGCTTCGCACAAATAACTCTTCAGAGCATTCTGTCTTTCTGTTCCTGTTTCTTACCTTAATCTGGAATCAAACTAGAATCAGAGATTATAGAGTCATATACTGTAGAATAACAGAATAATAACGGGATAACAGAGTTGGAAGGGACTTTAGAGGTCTAGACAATCACCTATCTGAGATGGTATAGGTTCTTCTGCTTTAGCAGGTGGTGGACTAGAAGACCTCCAAGGTCCCTTTCAGCTATTCTGTTCTATTCCTTATTCCTTATTCTTCTTATTCTTATTCTTATTCTTATTCTTATTCTTATTCTTATTCTATTCCTTCTTCCTTATTCCTATTCTATTCCATTCCATTCCTTCTTCCTTCTTCCTTCTTCCTTCTTCCTTCTTCCTTATTCCTATTCCATTCCATTCCATTCTATTCTATTCTATTCTATTCTATTTTATTTTTACTCCTATTCCTATTCCTATTCCCATTCCCATTCCCATTCCCATTCCCATTCCCATTCCATTCCATTCCATTCCATTCCATTCCATTCTATTCTATTCTATTCTATTCTATTCTATTCTATTCTATTCTATTCTATTCTATTCATTTCTCCACTGAAAGGCAACATTGCAGCTTCTTAAAAAACCTTCATAATCTTCAATAAATGGATGGTGATGATAATGGCGACGGTATTAAGCATTGTTCATAAAAGTGCACCTGCTCTTCTGTTGATAAGTCTTTATCTATTTGCACAAGGAGGGGGAAAGATGAAAGAAGCAATGGGGGCAGATTTTGGCTGTGGTTTGTTCCCCAAGCTTGTTTTAATGTAATCCTATCCTTGTTTTAATCCTATTTCTCTAGGATTATCTGTCTCCAACTTGGCATTTCATGTTTCCTACAGCGTACAATTTCCTCTGTAACTGAGTCCACACAACTCATTGGTAGTCATCCTCTTGTTTCAGTCTAGATTTGTCAGCTTCTCGTTGGAGCTAAGCCTCCAGGTAATAGGCCCAAAATATAATTATTTGAATCAGGTCATTAATGCCTCTCTAGAGATAATTGTTTTATGATCCATTTGTTTGCTTTCTTGGCTCTGTGTGGTTATTTTCAAGAGTTTTCTTCAACATCAGTCAATGTTCAAGAGCGTTAATACTCTTTTTATCCTATTTCTTCAAAACCCAACTCTCACTTCCCCAAAAGGTCACAAGGAAAGCCATCATCTCTACAGTTTTTAAGTAGAGACACTTCCTGCATCTGAATATGATGGGCAGGTACGAAATAGGAAATATAAATTAACAAATATCTTTCGTTGCTGCCCTACCAAGTGCTAATCTGAAGTCTGTTTCTTGATTGCTGATTTTTTTTTTATAGTTGATCCTAAAACGCAGAAGCAATCTACCACTTTAATATCTTCAATTCCAAGGCTAGTTGCTGTATCTGTTGACATTTGCTTGTCTTCTTTATATTTAATCATAGTTCTATTTTCCCCCCCCGCTGTGCTCTTTCACTTTCATTACTAGAGTTTGCAGATCATTGATAGTCTTCAGCTCTCAAAATAGTGTCAACTGCACAGCACAATGATTGATGTCTCTCCTTTAATTTTAAAACCACACTCATCTTCCAATCCTGCTTTCCTTAATATATATTCAGCATATAGGTTGAATAACCGGAAAAAATAAAATGAAATGAAATCTGAAAATCCCTTGTTGTTGTTGTTGTTGTTGTTGTTGATAGCAGCTGAACAACAGCAGCACAAGTGAACCTGACGGATGGAAAGAGAGAAGATGGCAGAAGATAACATTGAGGGATTCTTTGAAGAAACCAAGAGCCAACATTACTTTCCTTATATCATCCAGATTGCAGTTTATGTCCTACATTGTTGACTTAAAAATGAACTTCAATACAGCTCATTTTAATGCAACTTTAGCAACAAGGAAGCAGGCAGATTTTGCCTTGGTCCTGAAGTACCTTTTTGCTTCTTCAGATTAAGACAGAGTGATGACTAATCCGTACTAATCTTTAGATGCATTCAATTCTTCCTAGTACTTATACTATTAACATTTTAAAAACTTGCTCTATTTTAAGCTACTGCAAATGTTAGATCACATGCATTTTCCTGCAAGTCTAGAGAAACTTGGCAAAATGGAGAATGCCTAGAAATTACCCTAGTAGTGCAACATGGAAATATGTTTACTTACCTCAGATATATTTTCGCAGTATAGTTTCATGCAGGCTGAATCACCCTCACTGCTCAGCGACATACTTTATATCTCTCTTTCTGTCTCTCCCTCCATATCTATTCAGAGGTTTTGCCAACTACGGTAAGAAGCCTGATAAAATTTTAAACAGATTCATCCATTGGCTTCAAATAGAGTATTTAATATTTCGTAAAAAGGAAGCATCCAGAGCCAATATCTTTGCGGTTCAGAGTTTTTTTTTTTTTTAAGTGCGATTCTCAACAATATTTTAGTTTTATTAATAACTACCTTGTTGCTGTAATGACTGCCTGTTTCGGGGGGAAAATCAAGTTGCAGCATATTTCCCAGGTCTGATAATGGTTTCAAATTGTTCTCAGAAATCATAATTGGATAGGAAGCGTAGCAGAATTTGTCACCCTGAAGCTGTTAGTCGAATGGTATCAAAACGGAAGTTAATAATAGCTTAGACTCATTGAGTAAATGAGTGCTTAGAAAAACGACCTCCTCTAATTAAATTCCCTTATATCCAAAGACAAATGCTTCTATTCTTAAAGAAATATTTTTGGCCCTCTGCGTAATTCCTCCCTCGTGTCATCTGAGGAAGAATCTCAACTTTAGAGGTCTTCAACATTTCACCATAAGTATGAAAGGTATTCTAGTAATCTTTCAACCATCATTTTTTTTTTCTGGAGAGCCCACCTCCCATTCTAAAACAAAAAAATCAGTGAAAATTATGAGAGACCTTGTAAAAGAATTTTAAGAGCAATTCTAAGTTCTTTTTTTAAAAAAAGAAAGAAAAAAAAAATCAATGTACTAGGGCCCGTCTTGATGAATTTCAAGGCAAAAAAAATAATAACTCTGGGGGTCTCCTATTTAACTCAATTTTTTTTCTACCTAATAAAATTGCAAAAGTAAAACGCAAGAAATAATAATAAAAGGGAAACCTAAGTGTATACAGCCTTGTAGTTCTATCTGACTGCATCCTGTATCTGCTTACACAGAGGAAACATCTCATCTCTGCTTTTCCTTGTTTTAAATTAAACCTCAAATAAGGATCTCTTTGCATGCTACCTCAAAACATACAAATGAAAAGAATAACAAACAAGCAGGTCTTCATAGAGAAACAGCACATGGAGTTGTTGGGTGCTTACGAGGAGAGCACAAGTAGCGGTAACTTAAAACAAAATCATATTCTATGCTGTTTACTTTTTTTTCCATTCTGGGGAACAGAGAAATGTTAAAACAAACTTATTCCTTTTGGGGACCTCCATGTAAGTTGCAAGCTACACCATTGCAGGATAAGAAGCAACCGATGGAAACTTATGAAGGAGGGATCCAACCTAAAATAAGGAGAAATTTCCTGACAGTTAGAACAATTAACCAGTGGGACGGCTTGCCTCCATTTTATCTACATTGAATTTCATTTTGTTGGATAGGGCCCAGTGTTCAAGTCTGTCAAGATACATCTGGATCCTGAGCTTGTCTTCTGGGGTGTTAGCTATTCCTGCCAACTTAGTGTCATCTGCAAATTTGATGAGTTCCCCTTCTATTCCCTCATCAAAATCGTTTATAAAGATATTGAAGGCCTAAAACTGAACCTTGGGGTACCCCACTGCTTACTTTCCACCATGTAGATGTAGATGCAGACGTAGACATGTAGATGTAGGTCCATCAAGGACTACACGTTGTCCTTAATATCATGTCTTCTGTTCCCAGGTACATGCAGCAGGATGAGGTCATCTCAAACTGACTGAGTTCTCATGGGTGTAAGGGCCAAATCTTATCTTACTACAATGTCTACTTTGCTCAAATGCTCCATATTATATACTGAGAGTCAGTTTGGTGTAGTGGTTAAGGCACTGGACTAGAGTGTATGTGTACACAGACACACACACACACACCTGATGATTTTCCTCCAAGCTCAGATACATATTATTTCACTTTTTTTTTAACTCATAAGTCAACTTTTAGTTCGTTGCAGCTGCCCTTTGTCATTCAGAACTTCAGCTGATTTAGACTGTCTGACTGTTTCTGTGTGTCGGATTCTATGAATACAAAATGTATAGCCACAGGCAAGTCCATGTCAGTAATGGCACCTGGGGACACCACTAAACCACAAAGTAGTAGCTTTGTATAAGAGCAAAGCTCGAAATCCCACACTTAGTGCCTCATGATAGCAGCCTGTCCACAGGACTGTCTAATTCATTGTCACAGGAAGCAATTGAAAACAAAACTTTTTTTTTTTTTTTTTACTATGTTCCGTATGCTTGGGTAACAAACCAGAAAAGAGAAAGAACAGCTTCTGAAGTTCCTTTTGGAACAGATTGTTTGGTGTTCTTAGATATTTGCAAGAATGGGCTGCAAAAAAACGGCAAAAATTCTTCAGGCTGTCAGCTTGTCTCGGTTGAATCAGAAAGTCAGAAATGCAGGCAGGGAGGGAGGGAAGAAGGGAAGAAGGAAGGAAGGAAGGAAGGAAAGAAGGAAAGAAGGAAGGAAGGAAGGAAGGAAGGAAGGAAGGAAGGAAGGAAGGAAGGAACGAACGAACAACGGGAGAAAGGGAGGGAGGAAGGGAAGAAGGAAGGAAGAAAGAAAGGAACAATGGAAGGGAGGGAGGGAGGGAGGAAGGAAAGAAGGAAAGATGGGAGGGAGGACAGGTGGAAGGAAGGAAGGTTGAATTTATTTTATGTTTTAATAACCTACAATTCTGGGTTTTTCCATAGGTAATCTTTTAATGGTAGGAAAATCATAAATGTCACATCGAAGAAGAAGAAGAAGAAGAAGAAGAAGAAGAAGAAGAAGAAGAAGAAGAAGAAGAAGAAGAAGAAGAAGAAGAAGAAGAAGAAGAAGAAGAAGAAGAAGAAGAAGAAGAAGNTTAGTTCTAGGTTGGATCCCTCCTTCATATGTTTCCATCGGGTTGCTTTTTATCCTGCAATAGTGTAGCTTGCAACTTACATGAAGGTCTCTCAACAACTCGCTAAAAGGATGCAAATGACCAGCTGTCTGCAAGGAGTATAAATCCTTCCATTCCCCACCATCCAGTCAGAGCTGAAGAAGCTTCTTGGCTGAGAAGCGAAATGTCTTCAAAGGAAAAAAAAAAAGAAAGTCCAGTTGCCTCGTGAAAAAGCACCTTTGGGACAACTGAGGAGAAGGTTACATTTAATCCCAGTTTCTCCTTGCAATTCCCTGTATCTCCTAAAAATCTGGTCTGCAAATTTTTTTTTTTTTAAATCATTTTTAAAAAAATACAGAGATGTAGACAAAAAAAATAGTTAAAGACAAAACATTAGGCATAGAGGCCCATTCACACCTGAAACTAACCACATTCAGATTATTATATTATAATAATAATAATAATAGTAAAGTTAGAAGGGACCTTGAAGGTCATCTAGTCCAACCCCCTGCTCAGGCAGGAAACCCTATACCATTTCGGACAAATGGCTCTCCAGTCTCTTCTTAAAAACTTCCAGTGTTGGAGCATTCACCGCTTCTGGAGGCAGGTTGTTCCACAGGTTAATTGTTCTCACTGTCAGGAAGTTCAGATTCAGATCCAAAGATTTCTATCACTCTTGCAACAGCACAGAATTTGGTATCTTGCTACAGACTTGAATTATTAACTTAAAAGATCTGCACAGGAGCCCACGGGAAGCGGAATATAAATTTAGCAGTAGAAAAAAAAAAAAAAACAACCCTAAGGTTTAATTTAAAAATAAGATTTAAACTTCTTCTTCAGCTGTTTTCTCTGTTTTACAAATTTTATTAATTTTCAAATAAACAAATTCTTAATACAAATATGGTGCACATCATTAAGAAAAAAAAAAACCTGTTAAATATCATATTTTCAGAGGTGATCGGCAGTCCCCCCCCCCGCATCCACCCTCTCTTTCACCCTTCCTACCTACTTCTCTCTTCCTTTCCTCCCCTCCTCCCACACCTCTCTCCTCTTTCTCTTCCAACTACCCTACACATCCCACCTCCTTCTTTTCCTCAACCTTCGGATGCAGTTTGGGGGTACTAGCCGACCACCTTCTCTTCACAAAGAAAAAAATTACATTATTTCTCTATAACATATTAATACACCAAATTTTATATAACTCTACCCCCTTCATCCCCTTCCCCCCTCCCC
>NW_015391289.1:23278-28102 GCF_001527695.2 Protobothrops mucrosquamatus
ACACCTCTCTCCTCTTTCTCTTCCAACTACCCTACACATCCCACCTCCTTCTTTTCCTCAACCTTCGGATGCAGTTTGGGGGTACTAGCCGACCACCTTCTCTTCACAAAGAAAAAAATTACATTATTTCTCTATAACATATTAATACACCAAATTTTATATAACTCTACCCCCTTCATCCCCTTCCCCCCTCCCCCCCCGGACTTCCCAGAACTGAATACAGGGATAAGCACATAACATCCCAAATCTAAATAAAGCTACCCAAACATAATACAATCAAATATTAACATACTTTAACTCTAATATACCTTATTCAGCTGTTTTGATAGGAATAAAATGGAAACAGAAATATTTAAGTTGACTTCTACTAACAAGGAAGGAATGCTTTCCAGTTTTCTGTAAATGATCATATATTTCTTTCAGCATCTTCACTAAATATTATTATCTGGGAAATATGCATAGCAAACTGAAGTGATTAAGTTAAATCATAATCAATGTAATTACAGTATATTCAGATACATTTCTGCTTCCAAGTGTCTGAATTGGCTTGTTTCCAGGTGTGATTCTCATATAATCTTAATATTTACAGTTTTGGTGTCTCTCTGCCATGACTTTCCCTCTCTGATCTCTACATTTTTGGATGGAATTATACAGACTTCAGCAGTGTGCACAAGATCAGAAAAACACTACTGAGGACGTGAATCTAGTAACAGCCTCATTTTGTTACCTTCATTTGAACTCCTGCATCTGACTTTATTGATGTCCTAACCAAGAATTATGTGACAAGATTTTTCACCCTTTCAATGAAATAGGGAAAAACAAATGTTCGGGATAGAGAGACACTGCAGCATGAATAAAAAGGTGTGTTGAGAAATAACTATAACACAGCCTGTGTCAACCGTACAAAGGGCAAAGATGTATTTAAGATGAGATTTCACTGTTTGCCAAAAATACAATGTTTTTCTAAAGGCTAACTGGTTTTTTTGTTTTTTCTTTTTTAGGCTTATAATGTTCATGGTTGGTATTGCCATTCCACGATATGCAAAGCTAGTGTGCGAGAGGGAAAAATATGCATGAATGTGTGTGTTTGTGTGACTGGGCAAATGTATGTATTTGTTCCCATTACTTGCTCTTGCTCCTGTCCACCTAGCACAGGGGTAGGCATCCTTGGCTCTTTTTATGACCCGTGGACTTCAACTCCCAGAATTCCTGAGCCAGCCATGCTGAGGGGAAAGGGAGAGGTTTCCATGCTGAGCCATGCTGGCTCAGGAATTCTGGGAGTTGAAGTCCACGAGTCATAAAAGAGCCAAGGTTGCCTACCACTGACCTAGCAGTTTGAGTGCATGCAAATGTAAGTAGATAAATAGATACCACTTCGGTGGGAAGATAATGTCATGGTTCCAACAGATGAAACTCTTCAAAGAACTTTGAGGCATTGTTTACTTTAAAGAATCTTTATTCGAGTAGCATAACATCGGCACGTACATAGGCCAAGCCAAAATCTGAATTCTCCTCCCCTGAGCACATAGTATCAAAGCACAATTTCCTCCTCTAGTTAACAGTCATAAACCACATTCTCCAATTAGCTTGAAATGTTGGCTTTCCACCCCAGTTCTTCAATCCACCATTTCTTAACATCTCTTATTTAAAAAAAAAACTTGGTTCGCACCCTCATACAGTATTGTTATGTCTAACTAAACTCCCATGTACATTCCTCCTCCCCCCCCCAGTATCTTCTAATTCTAACTCTAAGAGTAAAACATAAAGTAAAGGAAAATGGCTGCATCTCCATCTGTTGTCAAAGCAAGAACATCCGATGTTAGCAGCATTGACAGATAAAAGTATTCCGTGCACCTTTGGCATATAGTCCTGCTGGCCACATGACCACGGAAATTGTCTTTGGACAATGCTGGCTCCCTTACCCAGAGAAACAGAGATGAGCACTATGCCTTACAGATGGACCCAAGTGACAGAGAAAACTTTACCTTTTCACTCTTAGGAAAAGTCAAGTCTTTCAGATATATTGCTGATTCCCACATACCCTATTTAATCAGATTTCCGCTGTGGAGAGGTATCCCATTCACTTCTAGCTGGGATTCAAATATGTGAACAACCGGTTCTCTGTGTGGATGTTGCTTCTGGAAGTCCATTCTGTGCCTGGGTAACAAAAAAAATAGTTACCGGTTCTGCCGAACCAGTATGAACCAGCTGAATCCCACCACTGGCTGGAATTCCATGTCTGTTATTCTACTGGTAACCACTTGCTTTTTAGCACTGATGGAGAAAAGTCTGTTGGTTTAATAAAACAAAAGAGAGAGTTTATAAACACTAATATGACTTAGCTAGTATTCATCATCTGCCTAGGACTGGATCACATTTCTTTTCATGTTTCCGGATTCAACAAATTCAATATAGTTTTGCCCCCAACAGGATCAATTATCTGGTATTAATGACTGTCAGAGAAAGCACACATATCTCTTAAGCCAGTCAGAGGTTAAAAAACAAACAAACATGAATAAACAATTGCACAATACAGCCATCTCACAAGTCTCTTAATGTGGTTACTATCTTTTCAGACAAAAATGAAAAAATTGAATCAAGATGACTGGATGTCCAATGGAAAATATAAAAGCAAATGATCTGTGATAAAATTACCAATGGTTATCAATGCTGTGATCTTACTGTTCAGGGTTTTTTGAATAAAGAGTTTCTTTAACTGTGATAAATGCATACCAGTTGTTTCCCTGTCGTTCTTGACATGACGACTTTTCTAAACGTATTCTTGAGGATCTATCATTCAAGGGCAGTATGAACCTTCAAAACACTGTCTTGTGTCTTTGAATTTCTTCTTTGCAGTCTCCAAAGTCTGGGTGCAATATTGATGATATTGTGAAATTCATCAACTAATGTTTTGACTCAGTTCTATTGAATGATGCCAATGAACGAACTCAACAGTTATGCTCACTGGTCTATAAAATTGGGCATGTGTTGCAGAACATGTTCTAGTTAAGGGTCGATGACTTAATGCTGAAATTGCTTTCTGAAAGAATTAAATGTGAAAATCACTCCAAGGATAAATTAACCATAAGATCGAAAGTTACAATTGCCAAAACATCCTAGGGAGATAGTTACATGAGCGAGATTCGAACAACTTAATACAATGGCTAGATATGGGAGGTTCCATTGTATACCGTTTGATGTATTTATGTATTTTATTTTTTCTATACCATAAAAAAGCATGCCAACCAAGTTGTAGGTCATGTCCTTCCAAGCACAGCAATCTTTTGTTTCTAAGAGTTATCCATTCTTTTATCCATATTATCACTGATGCTTGATAATATAAAACCAATTCTGGCAAGCCAAAACCTCCATTTCCCTTAGCTTCTTGAACTATATTAGAAATGCACTATTATTAACATGGGGGAAAATAAAATGTAAGATCTATTTGAAAATTCCAGGATGGCTCTCAACAATAGAAGCATTTGTAAATCCAAATCTAGTCAGTCTCGATAAAATATGGACATATAAAGATATTCGAAATTTTGATGGGAACTTAAAATCTAGACAAGACATTGTATACCATGTGATGGATGACATATCTGCATTTGTGGAGCAGTAGAGATAGAAGACTTGGCTCACATACCATTTGATTGTTGTTTGTACTGTAGGAACCTTGGTCCATACATTAAACGAATGACCCATTGGGAATCTCATATTAACACAACATATCTTATGTGTGGCCAGAATCTGAAAATAACACTTAACACAACACAGTACTTGAGCAAAATGGTTCAGATAAGATCGGCATATGTGGGACTGATTGGGGTAGATTGTAGGGGTGATACCATAATATAATGTTATCTTATTTTACTTGTCTACATATTAAATTATTGTATTTTACCCCAATTTCATTTTAAAATGTTTTTATAGGATTTTATTAATATTATATGTTTGGAACTCTGTATTTTGATATGGTCTATGTGCTAATCAATACACTAAACTAACTAACTAACAAACTATAAGATCCAAACCAATGCTCAGTTCACCATTTTTTTTGAGGGGGGGAATCTAATTTTGATTTACACCAAATAAGAGACTTTCTAAGTCAATCAAGAATCAAGATCATGTGAAGTGTTAATACCACTTTACAATGCTTGGTAAGGCCACACTTGGAATACTGCATCCAGTTTTGGTCACCACAATATAAAAAAGATGTTGAGACTCTAGAAAGAGTACAGAGAAGAGCAACAAAGATGATCAGGGGACTGGAGGCTAAAACATATAAGGAACGGTTGCTGGAATTGGGTATATCTAGTTTAATGAAGAGAAGGACGAGGGGGTGACATGATAGCAGTGTTCCAATAGCTGAGGGGCTGCCACAAAGAAGAGGGAGTCAAGCTATTCTCCAAAGCACCTGAAGGCAGGACAAGAAGCAACGGATGGAAACTAATCAAGGAGAGAAGCAACCTAGAACTAAGGAGAGACTTCCTGACAGTTAAAACAATTAACCAGTGGAACAACCTGCCTCCAGAAGCTGTGAATGCTCCAACACTGGAAGTTTTTAAGAAGAGACTGGACACCCATTTGTCTGAAATGGTATAGGGTTTCCTGACTGAGCAGGGGGTTGCACTAGATGACCTCCAAGGTCCCTTCCAACTTCTTCTTCTTCTTCTTCTTCTTCTTCTTCTTCTTCTTCTTCTTCTTCTTCTTCTTCTTCTTCTTCTTCTTCTTCTTCTTCTTCTTCTTCTTCTTCTTCTTCTTCTTCTTCTTCTTCTTCTTCTTCTTCTTCTTCTTCTTCTTCTTCTTCTTCTTCTTCTTCTTCTT
>NW_015391290.1:0-2591 GCF_001527695.2 Protobothrops mucrosquamatus
TATAGAATACAGAATTTTGAACATTCTTTTAAAGAAGTGAAATAATTCAATTTTCTGATCCCATGGCTTACTAATAAACAGGAGGCATAGTGCGATTGACATCCAGCTAGGGTGGAGATTCCCATTAGAAGCATGTGAGAAGCAGGACCTGTATCTAGAACAGGGGTCTTCAAACTTGGCCCTTTTATGACTTGTGGACAAATTCCCAGAATTCCTCAGCCAGCGTGCCTGGCTGAGGAATTCTGGGAGTTGAAGTCCACAAGTCATAAAAGGGCCAAGTTTGAAGACCCCCGATCTAGAACCTGGGCCCTCAGCTTTCCAGCTACAAGCTTAGCTTCTTAACCACTGAGCCATCGTGCACCCCCATCATCCATAAAAGTTTATGCTATAATAAGCTTTTAACCTTTTATACATTTTTGCTGCAAAAAAATAGGGAGGGGTGTTTTGGGGGGAGGGCTATAATCAGTTCCCCTTCTGAAAAGTATTACCAGGTTCCATTTACCGGTATCTTGGTCTGCTCTGCAGACTAAAACTAAAAAAAATGCCACTGTCTTCCACAGGGAGGTGTCAAATGCAACTTAATCAGATGCGCCATCCTTGAAATTGGTAAGGGTTTGTCTTTTTTAAGAGGCAGAGATGGATCCGACTAAGGTTGCCACAGCAACCAGATGTGCAAAAGCTAGAAATGGGGGGGGGGGAGAGACAGTCTGTGGAGGATAGGTGGGCTGCTTTTCAAAGCAAGTAAGCACAGCATTAGAAAAAGAGATGAAAAAAAAGCTTTGGCACTTCCCAAAAGTCTGGTTCTGTGTGTTAATTTTTAATCACTGGGTTGGAACAGGAATCAGCGGATGACTGATAATGCACTTACATTTAAAAATGGGGTATGTAGCTGTTCTCACAACCTGTTTTTCACTTAGATTTCTAAGCTGAAAATATCTTTCACTGATGAAAAAAACAGCTTTGATCTCTGGTAATTAGGAGATGAAACTTTTTAACTGTTTAATTTGTTGTCATCTGTAGATTATAAAAGCAACGAAGCAAAATTCTAAGAAAATTACCACTTTGTTCCCTCTTTTATCTTTTCAGTAATTCTGTTCTTGTTCCCTTAATGTTCAGAGAGGTAGCCGGTTAAATTTCTTTGGGCGGGAATATAATTAAGAATGGGAAATCTGCAACTCACCAGCCAAATGTTGCTTGTAATGCCCATCTTCCCTGATCATGGTGCATTGGCAAATTGAGGGGCACAGAGAGCCATAATGGCCCAACCCCTTGTTGAAAATGAGAAGAGGGTTGTTGTTTTTTTAATGTAATGGGGAAAAGTCCTGGTAAAACAATAACTCTTACGAAATCATAAGCACCAGTTTCTAAATCAGCACATTGCATGCCACAATTGACAAAGATAGCTTGCTCAACCATATGTTCAACATAAGCAGAATGAAGGCAGTAGAGGTAGTCCTTTTTTAACACCTGCCTTGTTTAGCAACTGTTCGCAGTCACTATTAAAAAAAGTGACCAATTCTCACATTTATTTTCTTTGCAGAAAATAGCATAGCAAAGGAAAAATGAATTGTAAAGTATGCAAATTGTAAAGTTATGACTGTAAAGTCATGATATTTTTACTTAGTGACTTTTTGCTTAATGGCCAGGTTGCTGGTCCTAATTGTGGCCACTAAACAAGGACTACCTGTGTAAACAAAAGATGGAAGGACACAGCATTCAGTTTGGGCATTTGCTTTTGATTCCTACCCAGCTGGCTTTCTACCCTGCACTCAAAGTATAGAAAAAAGGAGGAAATGCCCTGCACGTGCACTTCATAGCAATAGCACTTAGACTTATATACCGCTTCGTAGTGCTTTATAGTCTCCTCTAAGCAGTTTACAGAGTCAGCCTAATGCCCCCCCCCCAACAATCTGGCTCCTCATTTTAACGACCTTGGAAGGATGGAAGGCTGAGTCAACCTTGAGCCGGTCAGGATCGAACTGCCGAACTGCAGTACTGCATTCTAACCACTGCGCCACCACGGCTCATACCAACCTGTACCTCCAGCTTTATTGGGGCTATAACTCCAAAAATCCCAAAAGAGGTGGCTTTGGAGAATACAGGGGTCACAGTCCCAATACACTGCGGAAGAGAGAAGTTAGGAAAGAACTTTAAAGAGCTTCAAAAAAAAGCAGCCCTTTGTGTGAGACACAGTTTGGTGTGTCTCACACAAAGGCACCAGGGCTAGAAAATGGGGACCATGAGTTCTAGTCCCATCATGGGCATGTAGTCATCTGGGTGATTTTGGACCAGCCTTTCTCTCTCAGCCCTAGGAAGGAGACAATAGAAATCTTGCCATGAAAACTCCAGGAACATATCTAGACAGCTGCCAGGAGTCAAAATTTGTTTAATAATTAAGTTGTTTATTTTTTTTTACATGTTGTGTTTTATTTTAACTTATTTAAATTTATTTTAAAAGGGAGTTAAAGTGTGTTATAGATTTGGTTATATAATCAGTTGGTTAATATTATTTAGATTATGATTAATATTTGCAACCCTGTGAACAGCTCTGGGGAGTGGGGGGGGATGGGGGTTGGAGGGGTGGGTAAGGG
>NW_015391290.1:2896-11323 GCF_001527695.2 Protobothrops mucrosquamatus
ACATGTTGTGTTTTATTTTAACTTATTTAAATTTATTTTAAAAGGGAGTTAAAGTGTGTTATAGATTTGGTTATATAATCAGTTGGTTAATATTATTTAGATTATGATTAATATTTGCAACCCTGTGAACAGCTCTGGGGAGTGGGGGGGGATGGGGGTTGGAGGGGTGGGTAAGGGGGATTTATAATGTTAATTTTATAAAACGTTTAATAAAAAAAATTGAGTCAAAGGAGCAAGAAAGAAAAAGGAAGGAAGGAAGGAAGGAAGGAAGGAAGGAAGGAAGGAAGGAAGGAAGGAAGGAAGGAAGGAAGGAAGGAAGGAAGGAAGGAAGGAAGGAAGGAAGGATCTACTCTGAAGTATTTCATTCTGACATAAATGTGTCCTACAACTACTCCTCTCATCTGTTCAGTCTCAGTGTTCCTGACTCTCAAGACTATATTATAGTGACCAAATATCCTGAGTTTGCCTAGCTTTAAACCATGCAACCTATTATCCACTTGGATTACTAACTGGGCTCCACAGATTTCATCTGGAGAACCACCCTGCTCAGTGGAGAAGGATTGGACCAAAATAGGATCAATGGGCAAGAAACCACAGTTCTCAATTCATGGGGTTTAAAAGTATGTGCTGCCTCAGAAATTATACTCCACTACTAACACTATTATTACCTTGTCTCTGCCCATGTCCCACAATATTATGAGATTTAAACATTTATTATTGCCTCCCTTTTCTCCCTCTCTCTATTTCTGAGCTGATGTCTTCCAGTTTTCTGTTCTTGAAAACAATGCCATCTCAGAATATTTGTGAGATTCTTGAAGAACACAGTTTAGGACACAACTTTAAGCATATCTACTCCAGCATAAATTCATGGATTTTACTGAATTCTTGTGGAAGTTCTCAACCTAGTACAATAATCCAAGTATGCAAACTCCAGCCCACATATTCCAACATTTTGAGAGCATATCACATTGAGAAAGACTAGGACTGCCTGATCTAGGGTATAAAAATCAAGATGATCACTAGATTGCCATCACAGAGTGGCAGTTTTCTACACTGTATCTCTCTGATCCCTTCCGATAATTGTCAGTATTTTTGGAAGATAAATCAAATTATGAAAGGCCACATGAAAGGCTGATCTAGAAGCTTGTAGCTAGTTTATATTCAGAATTCAGTTGGTGCCTCCGCATTTTTCCAGCACAAATTTTCAGCATCAGGAGTCGACCACAGAACAAGTGAAAGAAGATGAAAAAGAAGACAACAACATTTTGGAGCATTTGTGAAACTTCTGTGGCCATCACCAATTTAAGTACTCTGGGCTGGGTTTTTTTTTTTTTTTTTTTTACTGTAGCTCTCAATCCATATACTGAGGATTAAATTCCATTAAATTTATCTCAAAGATGCTTTTTCACAGGGCAACTGGACTTTCTTGTTTTTCTTTGAAGACATTTCGCTTCTCATCCAAGAAGCTTCTTCAGAATCCTTCCATTCCCCACCATCCAATCAGAGCTAAAGAAGCTTCTTGGATGAGAAGCAAAACGTTTTCAAAGAAAAACAAGAAAGTTCAGTTGCCTCTTGAAAAAGCCTCTTTAGGATAACTATGACCTGGATGACTGAGAATCTCTATAGACATCCATTAAATTTATTTCTGACTAGAGATGGATGGGATTGTAAGGTCAGCGATGAAGCTTGTATGTCAGAAGGAATGACATGAGAAGGTGCATGTCATAGCCATCTCAAATTCTTTTTTAATGAAGCTTTGAAACAGAAGAAGATGGTATTGCATTACAGTTCTTCACAGTGCCCAGGGCAGTGTGGGCAGATATCCAGAGGCGAGTGGCATATAAATAGTTCTCACTTATGTACTATTCACTCAGCAATTATTCAAAGTTACAACAGCACTGAGCAAGGAGATTTATATCAGGTCCTCAAAGATAGAGACATCACAGCATTCCCCAGTCACATGATCATGGTTCAGACACTTGGCAACCAGCTTGCTATTACCTTAGTGCAGGGGTAGGCAACCTTGGCTCTTTTGTGACTTGTGGACTTCAACTCCCGGAATTCCTGAGCCAGCATGGCTCAGCTTGGAAACCTCTCCCTTTCCCCTCAGCATGGCTGGCTCAGGAATTCTGGGAGTTGAAGTCCCCTGCCTTAGTGGAACCAACACTGCTATTTGCAATCTTCACTGTTGGCTTCTGACGAGCGGAGCCAATGGGGAAGCTGGCAGGAAGTTACAAATGGTGAGCCAGTGATGTCACACCTAACTACGAAACAGGACTCACCTAATTGCATCTGGAACTGCCAGAACTGCTATTGTAAGTCAGCATGGTCGCCTAATGTCACACTTTATGACTTTTGCTTAGCGATGGAGTTCCCAGTCCCAATTATCATCATTAACTGAGGACTACCTGCATTTTAAAAGCCTGCACTTGGAGAAATTTGGAGAAATTCCTGTAACAACGCAAGATCAGACAATGAATGTTTTAAAAGGGGAGGGGGGAGTGTTACAGATTTTAAAAAAGAGAACTGTTTAAAATTCTGAGATTTGAATACTGTGTTCTTAGCACCAATGGCAGACTAAAGTGATTTTTACACATTCCTAAGGGTGAGTTGGCTTTATTTATTTTCATTTGTAGGGCAGATAAGCCTTCTTTTGTGTCCTTTCCCTCGGCAATATGAAAGTCAACCTCCTACAGCCACTCTTTTGCCAAGGTCAGTTGTGTACTGCTTGTGAAAAAAGTGAGTCCTGAGTGGGAACAAAAATACATTTATTGGTCTTAGCCTGGGGTGACTTTCCACATGAACATTGATCTAATACTGAATGCAGTAGAAGCAGAAAAGATCTTTTACATTGCACCTATATAACACATCTCCTTTCATTGCAGCAGAGAAGTGCCCCACTTTTGACTTTGTACATGTGCCAGCACAGAGGGAAAGAAGGGAAATGAAACTGCCCCACAGCCTCTATCTGCCCCACACCCACTGCTATCCATACTATTTCAATCCACACATTGCCTCCCTTACTTGGTGCACAAGCAAGGCCTGTGGGTTGCCATGGTAGCAAAGGAGAACGGTTGGGGTCCCTCTAGCCAATTTAAGATCCAATCAGTCTTAATGTGGAGTTTATGAAACCTGGGGAGGGAGAAGAAGAGATGAGATGAGAGAAGCTCCTCAACACCAAATGGCATAAAAGGTGGGAAATCCTAGAGCCCTGACTTGCTGGCCAATTTGGAGAAGCTAGGCAGGTCCCCACCAGTGTACCTGGGGTGAGTTCTATTATTTGTTAGATTTATTTTCTCCATTTCACTAACTAAGACACAAACATGCGCCAGCAACCTCTGCTGTGTCTTCATAACATTGCCTGCATCTCATCCTCCATCATACCTGAGGCAGGTAAAAGTTGTCCATGGTTATCCGGGCTTTTAAGAAGTCTTCTCTCTTCAGGTAAACTTAAAGGTTTCCGTGTCCAGTTGAGTCCTACTCTACAGTGTGTGTGTGTGTGTGTGTGTGTGTGTGTGTGTGTGTACTCATCTCCATTTCTTGTCCGAGGGAGCCAGCACTGTCCAAAGACATTTACTGTGGTCATATGGCCAGCATAGCACGGAACGCTGCTACCTTCCCACAGAAGTGGTACCTATTAATCTACTCACATTTGCATGCTTTTGAACTGCTAGGTGGGCAGGAATGGGAGCTCACCCCATTGTGCAGCACTCAGGTCTCCAACTCGAGTGTCAGCTTTCCAGCTGACCAGCTCAACATCTTTAACTGCTGAGTCATCACACACACACACCCCTTCCCTCTTCAACAAACTGCCACAGATTGTTGTGGAAGCAAACATTCAGTCAGTGTTGCTTCCAAGCGATCCCTTAGAGGGTGAGATTACACAGCCCCTCTTGGCCCTCTTGGGGTGGCTTAGTCACACCTGTCTCTGGAGATTCTCAATCATCCAGGTCATGGTTGTCCCAAAGGAGCTTTTTCACAAGGCAACTGCACTTTCTTGTTTTTCCTTGAAGACGTTTTGCTTCCTATCCAAGAAGCTTCTTCAGCTCTTGGATGAGAAGCGAAACATCTTCAAAGAAAAACAAGAAAGTCCAGTTGCCTCGTGAAAAAGCACTTTGGGGATTTAGTCATACCCCTTTCACTCCAGCTCCTAGGCACTGTCCTCCAGAGCTATTCTGTTCTGGACAGAGAGAGACCTCCACTGCATCAGGGAATTCCTGCCCCACAACACACCTGTCAACCTCCCCATCTACCTGCACCTATAAAAATTGCCAAGATTAGGGGAGATGGCAGAAAAGGGAGACAACAATTGATCTCTTAAGTGTCAAATCCCATAGATTGATGCCTACATTGAAAATTTGAGGGCTTTGAAGAGACCACCACTCTTTGAAGAAATTAAGCTCCCTGTTTCTTCCTTCTGGAAATCAGCTGCCAGGAACGTATGCAAAGCCTGGAGCATTTTTGAACAGATGTTTGAATCTGCAGTTCAAGCACTGTCAAACCCCAGGCCTTGTTAAGGAGCAAGATTGGTGGATGTTTTCTAGCCAGCAGGTAACTTTGGTGGAAAGAGAGAGAGAAACAAAGTCTAGAAACTCTGCCAGTCCCTATTCTAAACTAGGCCTGCAGATAAAGACTCTACAGTTGCTGCTGACTTAATTTTTTGTGGCAGGATTAAAATTGGTAAAGGAGGCAGCACATTTTACACCATAATATTTTAATCTGGTTGAAAAACTGGTAGATAGCACTTCAGTTGACCTATGGGAAAAAGACTCCAGGGATAAGAAACCTGTGGTCTACACATACTTATGTGATACCATGACCTCATCACAATCCTTGTTAGTTTTCAAACATTTGACATACTGGTTTAAAGAAAGGGCAGCTTGAAAAAAATAAAAACTGTCCCTGTTAATTATAACCTATTGGTTATAAAATAAATCCACCTGAAATAAAAGCAATGGGAAGGTTTCATTTAATAGTGAGATGTTTTGCTAGCAGTAAGAATCCATTCAAAGAATTTGTACTTATATTAGCCACTGTCTTCTGCATAATAAAAAATACTACATTTCCCAAAAAAGATGTGTGCTTCCCCCCCAAATTTTCCATTAAGATGAATAAGACGTTGCATTAGATTCTCTAAGAATATGATAAAATATTCTTTAATCTTCCCTTGAAATTTGTGTCTGAACAGCCCCAATCCAGCCAACCAACCACCATTTCCAGAGTAATTATTTTTAGTAAGAAGGAACTTTTAGCATTTCGGTGTGAAACATGTTGGACCTGGCCTCCTACATCCCTTCCCTGAGGCATCGTGAATTTTCTGAATTTTCGTAGCTGGGGATGAAAAATTGTCAGTTTTTTTTATAAAAGTAACCAAGGCCACTTTTAAGCATCAAATTCAACTCTGAATCTGGACACAATATCAGTTTTAGCATTTCGGTATGAAACATGTTGGATCTGGCCTCCTGCATGCCTTCCCTGCGGCATCGTGAATTTTCTGAATTCTCGTTGCTGGGGATGAAAAATTGTCAATTTTTTAAAAAAGCAACCAAGGCCTCTTTTAAGCAAGAAATTCAAATCTGAACCTTGACACAATATCAGTTTTACCATTTCGGTGTGAAAAATGTTGGACCTGGCCTCCTGAATGCCTTCCCTGCGGAATCACAAATTTTCTGAATTTTCGTAGCTGGGGATGAAAAATTGTCAATTTTTTAAAAAAGCAACCAAGGCCACTTTTAAGCATCAAATTCAACTCTGAATCAGGACAAAATGGTGCTTTTTCTAGTTTTTAAAAATTAAGCCGTTTTGGTATCTGGGGAAGGAAATTCCTGATGCCAAGGTCATGGATTTTGGTGCTCTGGAGGTGATTTTCTTTTTGACCCAAATGTAAAAACGGACGTCAAAAGGAGATTCGGGGCTAAATTTCATGCTTAAAAATGGTGCTTTGTCTAATTTTTAAAAATTGCGCCGTTTAAAAACTAGAAAAAGCACCATTTTTAAGCATGAAATTTAGCCCCGAATCCCATTCTGATGTCCGTTCTTACATTTGGGTCAAAAAAAAATTTCACCTCCAGAGCACAAAACTCCCTGACCCCGGCATCAGAAATTTCCTTCCCCGGACACCAAAACAGCTCAATTTTTAAAAACTAGAAAAAGCACCATTTTTAAGCATGAAATTTAGCCCGGAATCCAATTCTGATGTCGATTATTAAATTTGGATCAAAAAAAAAATTCAACTCCAGAACACAAAAATCCTTGACCCCAGCATCAGGAATTTCCTTCCCCAGAAACCAAAACAGCTCTATTTTTAAAAACTATAAAAAGCACCATTTTTAAGCATGAAATTAACCCCAAATCCAATTATGGGGTCCGTTTTTACATTTGGGTCAAAAAAAAAATTTCAACTCCTTAGCACAAAAATCCCTGACCCCGGAATCAGGAATTAAAAGCACAATTTTTAAGCATGAAATTAACCCCGAATCCAATTTTGGGGTCCGTTTTTACATTTGGGTCAAAAAAAATTTCAACTCCTTAGCACAAAAATCCCTGACCCCGGCATCAGGAATTTCATTCCCCGGACACCAAAACAGCTCAATTTTTAAAAACTATAAAAAGCACCATTTTTAAGCATGAAATTAACCCCGAATCCAATTTTGGGGTCCGTTTTTACATTTGGGTCAAAAAAAAATTCACCTCCTGATCCCAAAAATCCCTGACCCCGGCATCAGGAATTTCCTTCCCCGGACACCAAAACAGCTCAATTTTAAAAAAGTAGAAAAAGCACCATTTTTAAGCATGAAATTTAACCACGAATCCCATTCTGGGGTCCAATTTTACATTTGGGTAAAAAAAAAATGTTCGCCTCCAGAGCAAAAAAATCCCTGACCCCGGCATCAGGAATATCTTTCCCCGGACACCAAAACGGCTCAATTTTTAAAAACTAGAAAAAGCACCATTTTTCAGCATGAAATTTAGCCCCAAATCCCATTCTGGGTTAAAAAAAAATCACCTCCAGAGCACAAAAATCTTTGACCCCGGCATCAGGAATTTCCTTCCGCGGAAACCAAAATAGCTCAATTTTTAAAAAGTAGATAAAGCACCATTTTTTAAGCATCTAATTTAACGCCGAATCCCATTCTGATGTCTGTTTTTACTTTTGGGTCAAAAAAAATTTCACCTCAAGAGCACAAAAATCCCTGACTCCTGCATCAGGAATTTCCTTCCCCAGACACCAAAACGGCTTAATATTTTTCGGTGAAAAAAAAAATTCACCTCCAGAAAACAAAAATCCCTGACCCTGGCATCAGGAATTTCCTTCCCCGGACACCAAAATGGCTCAATTTTTAAAAACTGGAAAAAGCACCATTTTTAAACATGAAATTGAACCCCGAATCCCATTCTGACATCCGTTTTTACATTTGGGTCATAAAAAAAATTTTCACCTCGGGAGCACAAAAATCCCTGACCCCCAACATCAGAAATTTCCTTCCCCGGACACCAAAATGGCTCAATTTTTAAAAACTAGAAAAAGCACCATTTTTAAGCATGCCTTCCCTGCGGCATTGTGAATTTTCTGAATTTTCGTCGCTGGGGATGAAAAATTGTCAATTTTTTTAAAAAGCAACCAAGGCCTCTTTTAAGCATGAAATTCAACTATGAATCTTAATACAATATCAGTTTTAGCATTTCACTATGAAACATGTTGGACCTGGCCTCCTGCATGCTTTCCCTGTTGCATTATGAATTTTCTGAATTTTCGTCGCTGGGGATGAAAAATTGTCAATTTTTTAAAAAAGCAACCAAGACCATTTTTTTTAAACCAACAAAATAAAACAAAACAAAACAAAAACACACACAGTATACACTCCTCCCTTTTTTAACAGTGATTTCGTAACAGTAATCTTCTATTATTTACATTCCCCCCCTTATTCTTTTTTAGAATATTTGTCCTTATTGCCCTGTTGTTTCTTATTTGCATTTTTCTTCCTTCATACATTATTATACACACATTTTCCACTTTTAATCTTTCCACATTTATTCTCTATTATTTCTAGTCTCCAACCAGTCATACCACTTGTTCCATATTAGATAGTATTCTGTGTCTTCCTTTTCTTTTATCTCTTTTGTTAATTTGTCCATCTCAGCACAGTCCAGGATTTTTCTTATCACTTCTTTTTCTGATGGTATATTCTCATTTTTCCAGAACTGTGTGTATGCTATTCTTGCTACCATTGTTGTATGTAGAATTAAGTACCGTATTTCTTTACTATATTTTCTGTTTAAAATACCCAGCAAAAAGATCTCTGGTTTCCAGTCTACGGGTTGGTCTATTATTTCTTCGATCCATCTTCTTATTTTAGTCCAGTATTTTTTCGCAACTGGGCATGTCCACCATAAATGATAATATGTTCCATGTACTTTTTTACATTT
>NW_015391290.1:11388-26831 GCF_001527695.2 Protobothrops mucrosquamatus
ATAAATTGCTAATTAATTTTATTTCTGTTCCATGTATAATTTTATCCAATTCTTGCGGCTCTTTTTGTATTTCATATAATTTTTTGTCCTCTGTATATTTAGACTGAATTTGTGTAAATGTCCACCAATCAATCTCTCTGCCTATCTCTTGTTCCAATTCTTGTTTTGTTTTCAGATTTCCCTGTTCATTTACTAATTCAAGGCCACTTTTAAGCATGAAATTCACCTCTGAATCTTAACATAATATCAGTTTTAGCATTTCACTATGAAACATGTTGGACCTGGCCTCCTGCATGCCTTCCCTGCAGCATCATGAATTTTCTGAATTTTCGTCGCTGTGGATGAAAAATTGTCAATTTTTTAAAAAAGCAACCAAGGCCACTTTTAAGCATGAAATTCAACTCGGAACCCGGACACAATATCAGTTTTAGCATTTCACTATGAAACATGTTGGACCTGGCCTCCTGCATGCCTTCCCTGCGGCATCATGAATTTTCTGAATTTTCGTCGCTGGGGATGAAAAATTGTCAATTTTTTAAAAAAGCAACCAAGGACACTTTTAAGCATGAAATTCAACTCAGAATCTGGACATAATACCAGTTTTAGCATTTCACTATGAAACATGTTGGACCTGGCCACCTGCATGCCTTTCCTGCGATATCACAAATTTTCTGAATTTTCGTCGCTGGGGATGAAAAATTGTCAATTTTTTTAAAAAAGCAACCAAGGCCACTTTTAAGCATGAAATTCAACTCAGAACCTAGACACAATATCAGTTTTAGCATTTCACTATGAAACATGTTGCACCTGGCCACCTGCATGTCTTCCCTGCGCCATCATGAATTTTCTGAATTTTCGTTGCTGGGGATGAAAAATTGTCAATTTTTTAAAAAAGCAACCTGGACACAATATCAGTTTTAGCATTTCACTATGAAACATGTTAGGCCTGGCCTCCTGCACGCCTTCCCTGCGGCATCGTGAATTTTCTGAATTTTCGTCGCTAGGGGTGAAAAATTGTCAATTTTTAAAAAAAGCAACCAAGGCCTCTTTTAAGCATGAAATTCAACTCTGCATGTTGACACAATATCAGTTTTAGCATTTAGGTGTGAAACATGTTGGACCTGGCCTCCTGCATGCCTTCCCTGTGGCATCGTGAATTTTCTGAATTTTCGTTGCTGGGGATGAAAAATTGTAAAAATTTTTAAAAAGCAACCAAGTTCACTTTTAAGCATGAAATTCAACTCTGAATCTTGACACAATATCACTTTTAGCATTTTGAATTAAACATTTTTTGGCCTCCCAACCTCTTGCATGCCATTCCCTGTGGCATCATGTATCTTCCGAATTTTCATATCTGGGGATGAAATTTTCTGTATTTTTTAGAAAACCATCATAAATATGAATCAGTAGCCAAGCATCCAGATTTTGATCACATGACCTCAGGGTTGTAAATGTGGAAAACAGTCACAAGTCCCTTTTTTCAATACTGTTGTAACTTTGGTCATTAAATGAACTGTTGTACTAGCTGTATTTGGAGCTGGAATTGGGAAAGTTCCCAAGGTCGGGTGTGGCCACCTTTTGCCACCTTCTGACAAGCAAAGTCAACAGGGAAGCCAGGTTATCACTTAACAATCATGTCCCTAACTTAACAACTGCAGCGATTCACTTAGCAACTGAGACAAGAAAGATTGTAAAATGGGGTAAAACTCATTTAACAACTGTCTCAGTAAAAGAAATTTGTGGTCCCATTGTGGTCGTTAAGTCTAGGACTACCTGTAGATGCATATCCCATAAGAAGATCTTATAAGTTGGCCATAGGAAAATGACCTTAGTTATAAAAGTCCTCTCAAGAAGTTCACCATCTAAAGTCCAGCACAAGGTAGAAAACAAAGAAAAAGCAAGATGGACCGATGGATGGGTGAGGAACAGTTTGTTAGAGTAAAGGCCAGTGATATATGTATGAGTAATAAAAGTGTGTGAACATTAGTCGTGTATAGTGTTATGTATAGCTTACACGAAGAGGTAGAAAAGAGGGTACCACAGAGGAAAAAGCACACCTGATTTCTGTAAGCCTCTCTGAGTTTGCAAATCATTGTCTGGGATCTGATAAAAGAGTTCTATACATTTTTAATTCCCAAGCTGGCTTAAGTAGAAAAATTTGTCTTTTGACTTCAATCTATGGAAAATCACATGCGGTTCAAGATGTGGGCATATAACTAATTTACAACACTGTGGCATCTTAATTTCTTTATGCTCTCTGCTGACATTTATTTCAATAGTTTCACACCTCAGACAAGGGGCAACTAAGTTAGGTGCAAAATATATGTTAATGTATTTCTGGATTATGCCTCATGCACACACATAAATGCAGACTGTATGCATTGCTGTGCTCTTATCTACAATGAATTGCATCTTCTATTTCATTGCCTTCTTCCTATTGGTGTCATGAATCTGCCTGTTTTATGCTTTCAAATACATTTTTCCTGGGTTATAGAGTTTAGCATATACTCATAAAATGATTAATTTATCTGCTTAGAGAAAATACATTCAATATTTATGCTACAGTAACTGTAATTGTATAGAATCTAGCTTAATTATAATAAATAAACGTTCCTTATATTATTACTGTTGTTCGCAGGACTCTGGAGTGTGATTAAGCCAAGATACAAATGCAGATCTGCTAGTTATTTCTTAGAGTAAGACAGGCTATCTTTGTCATCCCTGTTTTACTTGTAATTATTAGAGACAAGGGAGGGTCTTAGGCTGATGCACTGCTATAACTGCTTTTTGTAAGGAAAATGTTCACTGCTTCATGCTGGTTATTGAAATGTCACCACTTTTGGTAATGTGTTGTGCCTTATTGGCTGACTGACTTATGTAACTATCATAGTTTAATTGAAAGAAAGCTAATTTGGTTCTACCTCACAATAGGGCCAGCTTCATAAATCAGCTTCAGATTCATCTGGTTCCCTTTACATATTCTAGAAACATAAAGAGGGGATTGCAGAGGCATCTTGGCTAACTACCTCTACCCAGAACTGTATACTACATCCCTGCTCTTCTTTAATAGTTACTGGACATTGATGGGAAGATGTTCAAATGCATACAAGAAGAGCCTCTACATATGACAGGGGACCTCCTCCCCATCAAGATTTGTCTTTGTAGTTTGTGCATTGGATAAATAGAAGTATCTGGATATATAGAATATTTGGATATATAGAAATATCAATGTGTAGAAACTGCTCCTTGTGAACACCTATTGGATGGTCATCAGTGTGGGGAAAAATAATACATTGTTACAGCTGTGGAAAGGACTGGCTTTCAAAAGTAAATAAATTTCACACAATAGTGGAACACTATGAGAAAATGCATTAATATCCCTTTACTTGCCTGGACTGGACTTTGTCAGACAAATTAAGGTCATGAGTTTCTTTAGGAGAGCTAATTGTTACAGATTGGACTCCTGTTTTGCATTGCAGTGCCTAGAATTTTGTCTTGCAATTATTGCAGCCTGTGAAAGGATCTGATGAAAAGTTCTTACATGAGAAGAATGCAACTGGAAGTTTAGATTAAGTTAGAGAATGAAACTGAAAACAACTTTAGAGACAGAACACAGAATAACAAGAGTTAGAAGGGACCTTGTAGGTCATCTAGTTCTACCCGCTACTCAAACATTTCTGATAAGTAGCTGTCCAGTCTCTTCTTGAAAGCCTCCAGTGATGAAGCACCCACAACGTTTGAAGGCAAATTGTTCCATTGGTTGATTATTCTCATTATCAGAAAAATTCTCCTTATTTCTAGGTTGGATATCTCCTTGATTAATTTCCATCCATTGTTCCTTGTCTGGCCTTCGGTTGTTTTGGAAAATAGGTTGTCCCCCTCCTCTCTGTGATAGCCCCTCAAATATTGGAGCACTGCTATCATGTCACCTCTGGTCCTTCTCTTCACTAGATTAGTCATGCCCAATTCTTGCAACCGTTCTTCATATGTTTTAGCCTCCAGACCCCTAATCATCTTTGTTGCTCTTCTCTGCACTCTTTCTAGAGTGTCTTCTTTTTTATAGTTTGGCAAACAAAACTGGATGCAGTATTCTAGGTGTGGCCTTACTAAGGCTTTATAGAGCAGTACTAGTTCCTCACGTGATCTTGTATCAATCCCTCTGTTAATGCAACCTAGTATTGCATTGGCTTTTTGGGTTGCTGCTGCACACTTCTGGCTCATATTTAATTGATTGTCCACTAGGACTCCAAGATCCCTGTCACAGTTACTGCTATTAAGCCAGGTAATCTGTACATTAAATCCTATCCTTCACCGTATTATTGTCTCTCTGAGAGTCTGCCACCTCCTTGGCTTCTCAACTTCAATTTAATCTCGATATAGATGTCATGACAGAGCATCTCCCATCAGGCTTTACCAGTAGTCGTGCTGTTATCAGGTCTAAGGGGAATTCCTGCCCTTCAGAGTTGGTTAGACAAGTTCTCTTTTGCAGGATCCAACCTGGGTCGGTCACCATGACCGGAGGTTTAGTCTTCCGAGCTTTCAGACTTGTGCTGGAGCCCATCCTCAGGGAACTTCTCTCTACTGGAATGTGTTACGAATTAAGGCAAACATACACTCAAGATTTGTGAAATTAGAGCTGGAAGCAAGTGACTTTTGAAGCTGTCCAGCCAGTTTGTCGGCATGGAAGTTGGATAGATGATTCTTTGGAAGGAAAAGAGAAGTTTAGTCTTCCGAGGATGGGCACCAACATGAGTCTGAAAGCTTGGAAGATTAAATCTCTGGTCCCGGTGACCGACGCAGATTGGATCCTGCAACATTATCCTGGGACACATACATTTGCCTTCATTCGTAAGTTCTCTTTTCCTCAGAGAACTTCCAAAGAATCATCTATCCAACTTCCATGCCAACAAAGTGGTTGGACACCTTCAAAAGTTGCTTGTCTCCAGCTCTAATTTCATAGCATTTGCTTCCTCAAGAGGCAAGATAAATCTTGAGTGTTCAGTAAGAAAAACAAGGACCACTTGTCCAAACAATGGCTTTTCTCCATGTCTCTCCTCAACCTAAACTTGTAAGCCCCCCCCCCTATGCTAATGATGATTGCAGCCTGGTCACTCCAAAAAGCTGTTGGTTTCATTATGATTCCAGGCAAGTTTGGTATTAAGCTCCGGCTCCAAATCAATTTCTGGGGCACATTTCCAAAGTACCATCCTCAGCTGAAATCCACCCTTTTTGCCTGGGCAAAGGGTTTCCCTTGCCAGGGGTGGGGGGGGTGGCGAATGACACACAGCCACCTCACACGGCACTGCCTGGCAAGCCCAGCCATCACACATAACCACATAAGTAGGCTGAGAAATATGGGGAAAGGAAATGTCTAGCAGGGGATTCTTTATTTTTTTCCCCTCCCTCGCCTTTTAATAATGAGGCTTCTCCACAAAGACAGCATGAAATTGGCTGAAGACGTAATGATTCTTCACAACCTCAAGGCGGGTGGCCGTCCACCAGGGAGCCATGCTCCCCTCATTTAGCTTGTTTATTGTTCAGGCCTAATTAAAATGTTACACTATCCTGCCTTTTACATCGTATTCCCAGCTAATGAATTCACCGCCGACTTGGAGCAATTTTAATAAAACGGCTCGGCACAAGCGGATGGGTCAGGTGGGGGAAGGAGTGTTTGGGGTGGGGGGGGCTGAAGAGAAAAGGAAGAATGAAACAGCAATTATACAAGATAAGCATTAGATACTTGGTTTGGAATTATGTCGCGGAGCAATCGGAAGGCTGCCTGCCATGCCGCTGCCGTAAATACATTGCAATCCATTTTATGATCATTGAAGCCATAACTGTGGCTTTTGGAGGTAGGTGGTTTTGGGTTGTTTTTTTCTTCTTCTTCCTAATGCATATTAAAATAACAACAACATCAGGAGAGGTTTGGCAGAGAGGGAGAGGGAGAGAGAGCTTCTAGCCAGCAAATCACACGCCTGCCCCCTTCTCCAGGTCCATATGGAGGCGCATATGGTGCCAGGAAGACTGGAAGACTTTAGGGCAGTGATAGCGAACCTTTTAGAGACCGAGTGCCCAAAAATCGCCCCCCACCCCCGTCCCTGTTCCGCCCTGCCCACTGGGCCACCCACTACCTCCACGGCCTACCACAGATCACCCAGGCAGCCCAGCAGCACCATGGCAGCCATGCCCTCTGCCCATGCCCCACAGCATCATCTGCACACGACGGGGCGCAAGGGCAGAGTCTTGTCTCCGCTGCCCGGCTACCATGTCCTTGGCTGCGCTGCTTCGCGTGGGCCGTGCCCAGGGGCGACTCTCCTCCGGGGGGGCTACTGGTGAGGAGGGGGCTGTGGGAGGAGGCGGGGATGGGGAGACGGTGCGTGTGCCTACAGAGAGGGCTCCGAGTGCCGCCTCTGGCACCCGTGCCATAGGTTTGCCATCACTGCTTTAGGGAAAGTTGTTTGTTTGAATGGATTTGCAGTCAAAAGTTGCAAAGGGGAAAAACAGCACTAGGAAGGGATGGATAGTTTAGTCACATGATGCACTGGCATAAAGAACATGGGTCCTCCTTTGACATTGTTCAGCAAACAGCCATTGCCTATGAATAATTTCTCCAAAGTCCAGATTCTATCATCGCACAGTCCTAATGAATGGAGAATAAGCTTAAAAACACAACTTCCATTTACAAATGTAAAGCGTTGCACCCACCTGTGCAACTGTCACATAGCTCTTATTGGGGAACAGAGATGCTTACAAAAATGCCTCTCTACGTACAAATACACAGGCTTATTCTTTCTTATTTTTCTAATCAAATCTTGAAAAATATTATTGCTCAAATAAAAAATGCTGATGTTTTGCACAAAAGAGACTCACTAATTCGCTGCATATTTCATTTTAAGCAAGACATCCGTGGCTACTCTTCTTCCAAGCTAGAAAGCTGTGCTCAAATCAAATACAGGGAGGGAAGCTGTTATATTCACTGCCCTGTAGCCATAGAAAACCAGAGCAAGTTTAATCTATCCACGGTATTTGTTCTGAAGTCTTTCCTCATTAAGACTCTCTAACACATGTTAGCCTTTGACAATGTATAATGTATACATCCTTTTTCAACATCCTCTTAAGATGCAGGCACCTGCTCTGGAAATCAGTCAATATCTGATTCACCCACAATAGAGGAAAAAGCAAATAAGGAACATTTATTCTATTGTGAATTAAACAGGAAAAGCCACAGATAGTGTGTAACTTATGACTACTAAGAGCAAATGGCAGCAAAGGGCAATGACCAGCTAAGAGCTCACTAGCCTTCCAGCCAATCACAGCTGTATTAGTTTATTATAGGTAGTTGCCACTTAATGACTGCCATGTTTAGTGACTATTGAAAGTTTCGACAGTGCTGAAAAACAAGTTCGTACATTTACAACCATTACAGCATCCTTATGGCCATGTGATCAAGAGTCAGGTGCTTACAACCATTGCTGCATTCTGCAGTCACGTGATCACAAGGTGTGCACTTCACAGCTGGTTTACAACAACCAGAGTCAAAAGAGAAGTTGGCAGCGAAAGTGCAAATGGTAATCACAACTGGGGTGATTCAATGAACGACTGTGGGGGAAAGTGGCTTTGCTAACTCTGTCGCAGTCACGTGATGTTCTGCTTAGCAACAGAGTTGTCAGTCCCAATTGTGGTCACTAAGTGAGGACTGCCTGTACAACAAATTGGAGCACTCCCTTCTGAAAGATTTAAGGCAACTTGGTCAGAAAAACTCTTATACTTTGGCAATGGGTTAGCAGTGGAAGGGATTACCACATTGCCCTCTCATGGACTCCTGAAAAGGTGGGTGACCTGTACTAGCAACAGACTAAGCAGGAAGTGTGGTGGTGCCTGTGACAAGTGAATCATTGCTATTTTCTCAGATGTGAGGGATTTTTTTATTTTTATTTTTTAAAAAGAAGGTCTGTTAATACCACCAGCACCACAGAGAGTTTCTGGATAGTTTGACTACCGTGAGAGTGGCAAATGGGCTACAGCCCTGCTCTAAAGTGCACTTCGCACAACATAATTTAACCCTGCCCTAATGTTGATTTCAGCTTCTGAAGGGAGATAAAAAAAATTCACCCAGGCCTACTATATTCTAAGGGCATTTATACATAATATCCAAACTGCATTTCCAAATTATATTTGCAGAGGAGAAATACAGCAGGCCGCAAGGGTGAGAAGGAACGGCGTTATAACCGCATTGTCTTGCTTGCTAACTACTACGCATACACACGCATCCATCCAAGGCTGAGGCTCGGTATGAATAATTTGGGCCTGAGCTTTAAAACCTTAAACCTGCAGCAAGGGATGGAAACAATCTATTAAAAAAGAATAAAACAGACAATTTGGCAAGAGAGCCAAGCTGGAAAGCTTCCCGCTGGCGTGTGGTTTTCTATGGAGAAGAACTGGACAGAGAGAGGCCTTCTGTATTTGTAGAGTACAGTGGTAAAACTCAAGCACAGTGTAAATAAACCCTGGTCTGCTTTGCCATGGCAGGCCCTACCATTAGAGAGGGGCCACTCAGGTAGTTGTTCCAAATGCCATAAAAAAGTAATAAATGATTTGTTATTCAATTTGTTTACCTTTTATAGACTGGAAAGAGAAGTATGGAGGCTCTTCTCCCTCAAGTGCCAGAAAACAGAGCTGTTTTCAGTTCTGTGCACCCAGGGAATAAAGACGGTGCCATTGGCTATTCGCTCTCCAAAATCCAAATGGCTTTTCCTAAGTTTCAGGTTTTGCTTTGGGAATGAGAATGGCTTTTGACAGTTTATGTACCACAGTGGGTTTTCTTAAAATTTAAAAAAAAAAAAAAGTCTCATAAGCATATTCAGCCCAAAGCAGCCACTGTTCTCACCAATTTTGCAATAGAAAGGCAGCTAAAATATTTAATATTTAGTTTAAAAATAAAAAGTACAGGTAGTTCTTCACGTACAACCATTCATTGAGTGACCATTTGAAGTTACATTGAAAAGGTGACTTAGGACTGTTTTTCAAACTTAAAATCATTGCAGCAGCCCCACGATCACATGATTAAAACTTGTATGCTTGGAAACTTGCATGTGTTTGTGATGATTGCAGTATCCAGGGGTCACGTGATCACCTTTTGAGGCCTTTGACAAGCAAAGTCAATGGGGGAAGCCAGATTCACTTAACAACCATGCTAGTAACTTAATAATTGCAGTGATTTACTTAACAACTGTGACAACAAGGTAATAAAAGGGGGCAAAATTCACTTCATAACTGTCTTATTTAACAACATAAATTTTGGGCTCAATTGTGGTTGTAAATCGAGGACTACCTGTACAGCAAAATTGCTTGTTGGAAACCTCCACAGGGAATAGACAGTGCTACCTGTTGGGGGCTACAAATACTGTACAACTGAACAAGAAAGCTCAATTGTAAGGAAGTAACAAAGCCATCTTTGAGCACTGATAATCCAGGATGAGAGCCAGCTTGGTGTAATGGTTAAGGCACCAAGCTGAAAACCAGGAGACCATGAGTTCTAGTCCTACCTTAGCATGAAGCTACCTGAGCAACCTTCGGCTAGTCCTTCTCTTTCAGCCCTAGGAAGCGGGCAATGGCGAACCACTTCTGAAATCTTGCCAAGAAAAATTGAGAGACATGTCCAGGCACCAGGAATCAAAAGACTCAAAGGCACACACACAATCCAGGATGAGGTAGAGCAGGGCTGTCCAACCTTGGGAACTTTAACACTTGTGGACTTCAACTCCCTGAATTTGGGCACCCCTGATGTAAAGAGTAAAAAAAGATTACCTTGACAGAGATATGCAAATACTGCTACTTAAGCAAAAGGGACTAAAGCATTTTTTTAAAGTGCAGAACATCCAGATAATATAAGTAGCTCAGACAGACTCCTCCCAAATTTACTGGAGGTGAAGGAATCACGACACAATCAGATTTCCAGGAGTCTATTATTTTAGCCAATCTCAATAAAAGTAGCTTTCGCCTTCCGTGAAGTTGATTTCATGGTCTGATCTACCTAGTGGGGCTGACAAGTGATGTTTTAGAGACTATGAATATTTGCAGAAATTTATTATTGAGCAGAGCAGCATCCATAGTGGAACAGCCACTCTAGTGTTAATTTCTTTTTATTGATATGAGGGGAGGGGGGAAATTCTGATATAAAAGATAGTTGGCAGCTGAAGTTCATGGTTGGCAAGAGAGCAGGGAAAAAAGGATGATAATAGTAGTCCTTAAAACACAGAGAGAGATTTGATAGTCATTTTAGGGTTGTTGGAGGTTTTTGGTTATGTCTCTGCAGTTTGTACTTTTGGTCCATTTATGTCTATAGAAGTATTCCCTAACAGCTACTTTGGGTGAATGTCAACATTTTATGGGGAATTAAAATAATATTACTTAAACTTGGACCAATCTGGTCATTGAGGGCTAGTCTCTTCAGCACCATCTCATCTGCTAGCTAGCTGCTAAGATTTCTACAAAAACATATCTGAAAATCAGGAGGGAAATAGATTTCCTGTTTTGCCAGAAATCAAGGAAAGGAAAAATTGCCCACCCCACACCCAACTAACCAGTTAACAGCAGGGGATCACAGAAACTGTTCCACTAAACTGACATGCTTTGGAGCTCTTGGTGTCATTGGATAAGATCAGTACCTACATGGATGCCTACAGAAAGAACAAGATGTCAGCAAATTTCTATCTGAAAAGGATAGGTCGATAGGATGTCAGAACTGCCATCCTTATCAAGTACAGTAGATATCTACACTGTATGACTTACAGGACCTACATCACCAAACCCCAATATTTGGATTATGTACTAGATTTTATTATCTACCATGTATGTAAAGCAGAATTCATTGATACAGTCTTCCCTAGAACTTACTTTTTGGACTACTAATTGCTTTTAAATTTCTCCTAGCAAAAGAAAAACAAATCAAAAAAGGCAAACAAATGTCTCATGGAAAATCGGCATTAATCAAGAGCAAAATTTGAGATTTTTTTTTCCTATTCCATTTTCCGTTTCTATTTTTTTCCTTTTACATTTTCACACTGGCAGTGTTTTGTCACCTGGAAGGGCAGAGTGTTCAAATTCTTTAGTTAGCAGTGGTACAGTATAATCCAAGAATATGTTTCACAGTAGAGTTTGGCTTTTCATTCTTCTGGCCTTTAATGAAAATGACTGGTCCAAAATCAGCTTAGAAGCTGAAAAATGTTCTTCCTGTCTCAGGTTTGACCCACTGTTTAGGAGAGACATATGGATTATCTGATCTCTATCACTTTATCATATACCATTCCTTATTCCTGTTCCTGCAAGCACAACCAGTTTCTTATGTACTATTGTTTAATTTTGCTGGAACAGATTCTTTGCAGTAATAAAACTTTTCTGAAACCCATTAGCATGATTCTTTAATCTCCTTGCCCTACTGGAATCATGTCATTACAGAATTAATCAGATTTTAGGAGGAAGCTTAGATGATGCTCTATGCCAGGGGTCCCCAACCCCCGGTCGGTGGACTGGTACCGGGCCGCAGCATACCAGCAACTGGTCCACACAAACAACCAAAGCCCCATCCGTGGGGTGCAGGCAGTACACAAAACCATGCATCTCTCCAGTCCGCAGAAAAACCTTTCTCCACGGAACCGGTCCCTGGTGCCCAAAAGATTGGGGACCTCTGCTCTATGCCATTAATAATCCTCTGGGATTTTCTCTCCTCACTTACTATCTGTTCCCTCCTTGAAAATCAGCACAGTTTTCTTTAGATTTCATCACACAGTGTAGGGTTGATTGACTGGTGTATTAAAAAAAATAATTTTATTCTGACTTGAATCTATAAAACCAGTCCGGCATGCAAAATGTAATTTTGAACATATACGATACATATACAATAAAAACAACAATTTTCTTCATATCGTCTGGATGAAAATTCAGAGCATATAAAGAATAGGGGCTGTGCACACCAGCCCCACTAGCAAGATCCCCCATGTATGTGGATCCCATCCTTTGGGTTTTGTGCTCTTCCCCTTCTCTGCTCACATTTGCTTGAATAAAAATAGAAATCATTGTACTGCACCTCCAGATTAGGATAGACTTCTGTTTCTTTACAGTCCATTTGTGTACCAAACTCATTCTGTTCTAAATGGTTGTCAGTGACATCTGCTGGGTAAGGGTTAAAAAAATGAAGATGGCAGTGGCACCAGCATGATCCAAGTCCTGTCCCTTTTGTATGTGTGTTGAGGTTATACATGTACCAAGGGGGGAGGGAGGCTGTGATCATACTGTCAAAACTCATGCCTTGATTTTCTAATATCCCCTCCCACTCAGGCACCTCTGCATGGGGTTGAGATTGGCACATATGAGGGTCCAAAACCCAGGTAGATCCACCGCCCATAACCCTCTTCTGCCTATTTTCACATTTTGAATGAACAGAACTTGCATGGGCTACATCAGGGGTCCCAACCCCCAGTCCGTGGACCAGTACCGGGCTGCGGCATGCCAGCAACTGGGCTGCAAAAACAAGGAAAGACCCATCCATAGATGCAGGCAGCGCACAAAATCACCCCCCCCTCCAATCCGCGGAAAACCCTCTCTCCACAGAACCGATCCCTGGTGCCCAAAAGGTTGGAGACCTCTGGGCTACATGAAGCTTTAGAAAGGTATTACTTGATTTGTGACTGTAATTTAGCCCAGAATTACAGTTATAAGCGGTCATGGTGGTTAAGCAGATCACCATGTGACCATGTCCAAAATTACAAGCTTTTCTTTTTTGCCACGGTCATTAAGCAAACAGCACAATCATTAAATGAATCCATTTTCTTCAATGGGCATTTTTTGCCAGAAACCAGAAGTAAATGCCAGAAACCAGCAAAAAATGCCAAGAATTGTGGTTACGTGACCACGGGAAGCCATAAACAGCTGTAAATGCGAGCCAACTACACTCAAAATGCAATCACATGACCACGGGGTGGGGCAGCTGTTGCAACTCCAGAACTGGGTCATAAGTAGCTCTGGGGAGGTTTGTTGTAACTTCAAATGGTTGCTAAGTAACCGGTCATTAAGCGAGGACTACATATACTGAGAAGGGCACCAGTGCTCCCAATCTGCAGCTGTTGCAACTCCAGAACTGGGTCATAAGTAGCTCTGGGGAGGTCTGTTGTAACTTCAAATGGTTGCTAAGTAACTGGCCATTAAGTGAGGACACATATTCTGAGAGGGGCACCAGTGTTCCCAATCTGGTAGCTCCTCAATATTAGACAGCTGGTGTAATGTAATAGTTAAGATGCTGTGGCAGATGCTGGAGACACCTAGACTCTAGTGCACTCTTAGCCACAGGAGCTCCTTTGGGCCCAGTCCTACTCTCTCAACCCTACCTACTGAGTTGGAGTGGTTGTGAAGACAAACAAGGGGACAGCACCACCTTGCACTCTTGAACAAAAAGGTAGAACAGAAATCTAACACATAAATGAACAAACATGTTGAGACTACAATTCCCAGAATTCTTCACCAGTAGCAAGAGGAGGAGATGCCAAGCTTGAAGCAGGGGCCCATCCACGAAGGCATATGCTGTACCACTGAGTTACAGAAAAACTAACACATTTGTTTCACCAGATGGTGGAAAAGAGTCTGGAAGGACATATTGGCTTCCTAGACAGGCCATTGGATTAGACCACTCCCTTCCAGTCCTAGAATTCTAAGATAAAATTAGTCACAATAAAGTGAGGGCTTCATACAACACACACAGTACATACATTCAAACTACAGAATGTATAGTACAGTATTTCTAAATTTGGCAATTTCTTTTTTTAAAAAATAATAATAACCTCACTTCATAAAAAAATATGGATTGGTCGGTTTTCCATCGTAACTGTATTTAAATTTGTTGTACTATGCCAGGGGTAGACAACCTTGGCTCTTTTATGACTCGTGGACTTCAACACCCAGAATTCCTGAGCCAGCATGGCTCAGCTTGGAAACCTCTCCCTTTCCCTTCAGCATGGCTGGCTCAGGAATTCTGGGAGTTGAAGTCCACGAGTCATAAAAGAGCCAAGGTTGCCTACCCCTGTCCTATGCCAAGAAGGGGAAGCAGCTGCAAATATTCAAGGAATTGCACAGAAGGAACCATGAGATGACCACCTTTTGCTTCTTTCACAACAAAGCTATCAATCAAGCTAACATGAGGCACCCAGAAGAAATTCACCCCAAATAAAAAAACCTGAATATTTCTGTTCCTGAGGTCTTCCTGTACTTACGGAGTAAAATTTAAACAGGTGACCAGGGACTGCTTACAAAAAATAAATTAAAAAACCCCCAATTTCTTCTTTAAGTTCTAAACATAGAGCCATAAAGAATTCAAGTTCTCGAAGAATTTTGCTCCTAGACCTTAAGAACAGATTTCCAATGGAAATCAGAGTGGTTCTATCTCTGATCATATTAGGAAAACTGCTAAAAACCCATCTTCTTTCATACAACATTTAATTTAGGATTAGTCATCAATGTATACTCATTTATTGTGTTGAATGCTTTTAGGATGTATTGATTTTAGATGTTTTTAATTAGTTGTTCTGTGGATGTTGGGGGTTGGATAGCTGGGTGGGTCTATATATCTTGTAAACTACCAAGAATCACTTTTGATTGCAGCACATTAGAAAATGCAATAAATAAATAAGAAAGAGCCCTCTGGGGCTGATGGCTTCTGGTCATTATGTAGCTCTGTTTTGAACCCAAAGATCTAAAGGATTGCCTCTCCCTATTTTAGCTTGTCCAGGCTGTCCAATCATTAGACTCTCTCTCTCTCTCTCTCTCTCTCTCTCTCTCTCTCTCTCTTTCTCTCTCTCTCTCTCTCTCTCTCTCTCTCTTGTTGGGCTGTTACTTTGCTTCAGCTTTTCTCCAAACTGCTGCCCTTCCAGAAGACAGTAGCTTTTTCTTTTGCATAAGTGTTGGACTCAAAATCCAGTTCTGTGTTGCTACTGGATGCCTGCCAAAGGAAAACTCCAGCACATACCCTGCCCTCTTCCCATGCTCCCCAACCCTCCCCCTTTTTCTTGCCTTTTCATTCTTCTCCCTCTGTGCCACACACTTGTGCTTCTCCGACAGCTACACACCCACTCCACTTCCTCCCTGGAATCTTCCTGCAGCTTCTGGCAGCCTCAGCTACTTGGAGTGAGTGTGCGCGGAGTGTTACGCCTTTGTGCCGGGATGATTGATGCCAACACTATAACAGCAGACACACCGCAGTCCATCACCGCAGCCCACCTGATTAAAATTCTGCTCCGGCCCCGACTGCAGCACTCCACAAATGGAATATTCTACATAATTTCCGAAAATGCTTCTTTTTATCACCCATTTCTCCTCTATCAGATGACACCCTGATTGATGGGAGATGACTCGTCTGACATCTTCCTGGTTTTACAGGCCCAGATTTACCACCCCCC
>NW_015391291.1:0-5233 GCF_001527695.2 Protobothrops mucrosquamatus
TCTCTTCCTGTCAGTTTATGTCTCTCATTCTTGCAGCCATTTTGATGACTGGGTTCAAGATGTGGCTTTTCTCATGTGTGCTAGTGTGTTATCTGAACCCAGACACTATACAAATCACATGGAAAGGTTTAGCATGCTGTATGGTCCAATCTAATTCAAAACACGCTTCTAGCATTTCCTTGTGTATTTCCATATTTACTCATTTCCTTGTTAATATGTATTCTATGAAAAATACCTCAACATAAACTACATTGCTCCTGTGGGTGAGCTTGAACACCCTTCAGCAATAAGCAATGAGTGGTGAGCCACTGGCATTTATTCCTCAGTCCATGGTTACCCTAATCCTAGATATATTTATTCAAACCTCTCATCTTCGTTACAATCAAATTGAGTAAGATATTCATTTCAGAATTAACATTTAGTTTATTCACTTACTAAAACAAATAATAAAGGATTTTCTCATGTCCCATTTGTTTACCTTGCTTATATACTTAGGTGTCTCTGTGTAGATAGATATAGGTATAGGTATACGTATACGTATACATATACATATACATATACATATACATATACATATACATATACATATACATATACATATACATATACATATACATATACATATACATATACATATACAATGCACCCCCCTAGACCCCCCTCCCTCCACCCCCCCTTAGTGCTTCATGGACGCCGGCACACCATCGGCAAGGGACAACCCATCGCGGAGTGATGGCACCCCCCTGTAGACGGGGAGCTTGGACCCGCTCCGCGATGCGTGCTGCGCTTGAGGCTGCGAGGGATGATTGTGGGGTTTCTGATGCATCTGGACGACTTGGTTGCAGTCTCCGGCTTGCAGTGGATGGAGGAGAGCGAGAGACGCTTGAGATGGTTGGGGACCGTGAGACATCTTCCGAGAACGGACGGTTGCACGGCCTCGCCGCCTCTCCCGCATGTAGAGATGCTGAGCGGAGCAGGGGTGGACGCCCCGCTTGTAAGCACGACGCACACCCCGTGGAGACTGGCGCAGGCGTCTATGACTCCATGGGCCTTCCTGGAGTGAAAAACGAACGGCGGCACCCCCCTCCCACTTGTGCAGCCTGGGGCAAAGGGTGTTTCCACCCCATAAGCCAGCCATACCCTCCACTGCCCTCCAGTTCGGAAGTAATCGCAGGATCAGTTCTCCGGGGAAAAGCATCTCCGGCGGAGGAGTGTGTTCATGAGAGGAGGACGGACTCCGAGACTGAGAGTAGGAGCAGGAGCCTAACCACCAATGGCAAGGAAAGCAAAACTCTCGTTGACCGGCCATGCCCGATGACTAGGGCTTGGTGCCGGATGCAGAGCAATGGCCAGCTATAAGGGAACTTCTCCCGCCCTGTATGAACCACAGCCCTGAGGAAGTTGGCAGTTTGCCAACGAAAGCTAAGTTTTCAATTTTTGTAGATTTCTTTTAATAATTTTGTAGGTTTTAACCAGTATTTGTCATGTTGGTTTTTACCATCAAATATTTTTAGAGTCTCTTCTTCTCCTGGTGTTCTTTACTTCTTGTTGTGCTATATACATATACATATACATATACATATACATATACATATACATATACATATACATATACATATACATATACATATACATATACATATACATATACATATACATATACATAATGTATTGCTGCAGAAGAGGGTTGGTTTTTAGAATATGCAGCCTGGAAAACTGCTGCATAAAAAAAAATGTTTATTGGTGCACTCAGTGCAAGAACACCAACTGAAACACTCTGAGGTTACAGAGTAAAAAATAGGATTAAGGGAAGGAAGTAAAAACAAGTCTGGATTTCCTCTCCTCAAATTATTTCCCCATTGCCTAAACTCAAAGATGAAGTAGAAACAAGTTGGAAAGCATTTATTACTGCTTTAAACCTACTCAGTTACCAGAGCTATAATGCTGGGGTGTTCAGCATCTAATTATGCAAAGAATTTCCAGTGTAGAGAAAAAAAATGGCTATAAAATATTTTGAGAAAGCAGCAGAATATTGAGGGGAAAATTACACTAGAAAAGCAGGTTAGGAAGGGCATTGGATACTATAAAGGTGAATGAATGATTTAATTGGTCTGTAATTTTCTATATGCGTCCTGCATTATACTGCATATAGACTGCAAAAATTCAGACAACAAGTAGATAGTAGTAAAGATAGTTTTCTTCATCTCTTGGCTGAATTTTGCATATTTTTAGCTGGACCACATCATGGAATTCTGTACAGATGGAAAAATCCTGATTTTTTTCCTATACTTATTTCTTCCTTTATTAAGGAGGATATAGAGCACATGCTTTTGGAAAGCAGTGGTAACAGTAAATCATAAAGATACTGAAAGAGATCGAACTGCAGGGCAGTGAAATTGAAAATGTTGGCTCCCTTACAGTAAGCACAATAAAACTGATTGATATACAGCTTTATTATTTGGTTCATTATTTCCTTCTTGTACTTAAATCCTGCTTTTGTTTTAACTTGTCACCAAGGTGTGGTATTTTTTTAAAAAAACCCACCAACAGCACTATTTCCTAAAGGCAACATGCATTTTTATTCAGAACAGTACTCAGATTTTCCTAAAGTATATTTGATACCAAATCCCTGTAGTTACACTGTGTGGTAAAGCAATACGTAAAAATCTCATGTCTCATGTCTTACCTTAATAATGGAAACCGAGCTGGCTAGTCATATTCTCTAAAACCCAACCCAGCTGTTGTGGGGAAAATAGGAGGAAAGCATGTTGGATATGTTTGCAGCCTTGAGTTATTTGAAAAATAATAAAGGTGGGAAATAGATAGATAGGTAGGTAGGTAGGTAGGTAAGTAGGTAAGTAAGTAAGTGGGTGGGTGGGTGGGTGGGTGGGTGGATGGGTGGATGGATGGATGGGCAAGCAAGCAAGTAAGCAAGCTGTGGTGACGCAGTGGTTAGAATGTGATATTGCAGGCGAACTCACTGCTCACTACCAGCAGTTCGATCCTGACCGGCTCAAGGTTGACTCAGCCTTCCATCCTTCCAAGGTCAGTAAAATGAGTATCCAAATAGCTGGGAGCAATATGCTGACTCTGTAAGCCACTTAGAGAGCGCTGTAAAGCATTGTGAAGTGGTATACAAGTCTAAGTGCTATTGCTAAAATAGTCACTGTCACAAGCAGATTGACGTCTGAGACATGAAGTTCTCTTTGTCAGCTCAACCACCTTTTGGACTTTAGAAAGAAGTGGTGTACAGGACAGAACATCCTTACATTCAATGCAGTTTCTCTGATACAGAATATTTTTTTCTTAGGTTTGATTTTCCAGGTTTAACCACATGAATGAAAGACATTTTTCTCTTCCAGGGGCCTGGATACAAACGGATTTCCCATCAAGTTCTCAAGAACCTGAAAAGGGCTTGACAAATAATGTGGAGTCCAAATCACAATCAAACATCATCTCATGCATTTCCTTGCCAGGAAGTGTTACTGATGATATAGATGAGGTACAAGCTCATTCATCAAAAAATACAGTCATGGACGAGGAAATTGGACATGGTGAGAAAGGTCAATCATTACACATGTTACTAGGACTACAATTTCTAGAATTATGCTTGTAGGCAATGAATAATTTTAATTCATCTGATAAGGATAACTTTGAAGAAGCCATAGATCTCTATCTGAATTTCAGTGCTGCTATCCTGGCAAGGCACCAATGCTGAATGTTCAAGATAAGAAATATCCATTACACTAATGATTGCATGTATACATGTATACAGGTAGTCCCCGAAATTACATCTGTAATGGAACCTGCCCATCACAGTCGTAAGTCATAAGGTTGTAATTTACCACAGTTTTTTTGTGGCAATCATTAAGCGAAGGCCATGGGCGTCAAAACGTGAACATGGTGGTCATTAAGCAAACCCATTGTTTGCTGTGGCACAGTTTTGCCAAAAACCAGAAGTAAGTGCCAGTTTTTGACAAAACCATAATAAAACATAGTCATGAGACACTACAAAGGGCTACATACGTGGCTGGGTTCCTGAGCCCCCAAAGTGTGGTCCTATGACTTCAGGGAGAGAGGTGACTGTCTGAACTTTGGATCTGGATTGTAAGTTCCCTTTTTCAAGGAGGCCATAATTCTGAATGGTTGTTACATGACCAGTCATAAGTGAAAAACTATGTATATATACATAGATATGCATCCATCATGGTGGGGGGTGGGGGGTAAGAAACATTATGCAAGTGCATCAAAAGAGTAATCTGCAGCACACATGGGGAAAGACAAGGGAAGAAATATATATAAAGCCAGCCTGGTTTTCAGCTTCATTTATTTTTCAGGTAAAATTGGGCTAAGGATTTCCTTTGCAAAATATCTAAATGAAAATGAAGAAAACCAAAAGGAAGCACAGTAAGGTAATAGAATAGAATAGAATAGAATAGAATAGAATAGAATAGAATAGAATAGAATAGAATAGAATAGAATAGAATAGAATAGATCTGGTAGGCAGAAAGACCTATACCATTTCAGGCAAGTGACTATCCAGTCTCTTCTTAAAAACCTCCAGTGATGGAGTGCCCAGAATTTCTGAGGGCAAGCTGTTCCACTGGTTAATTGTCCTCACTGTTAGGAAGTTTCTCCTTAATTCCAAGTTGCTTCTCTCTTTGATCAGTTTCCAACCATTGTTTCTTGTCCTGCCCACTGATGCTTTGGAGAATAATTTAACCCCCTCTTCTTGGTGGCAGCCCCTCAAATACTGGAATACTGCTATCATGTCACCCCTATTTTTTCTTTTCTTTAGACTAGCCAAACCCGAGTCCTGCAGCTGTTCTTCATATGTTTTAATCTCCAGGCCTTGATCATTTTAGTTGCTCTTCTCTGAACTTTTTCCAAAGTCTCAACATCTTTTTTGTGATATGGTGACCAAAAGTGACTGCACTATTCCAGGTGTGGTCTTACCAGGGTTTTATAAAGCGGTATTAATACTTCACGTGATCTTGATTCTATGCCTCTGTTTATACAACCCAGGATTATATCCATTTTTTTAACTGCTGCTGCACACTGCTGGCTCATATTCAAGTGATCATCCACTAGGATTCCAAGGTCCCTCTCATAGTTACTGTTTGTGAGCCAGTTCTTGCCTAATCTGTACTTATACCTTTGATTTTTCCTGCCTAAATGTAAAACTTTGCTTTTCTCCACATTAAAATTCATTATGTTGGATAGGGCCCATTGT
>NW_015391291.1:5537-17904 GCF_001527695.2 Protobothrops mucrosquamatus
GTGTCTTCCAACTTTTCCAGGAGGCTAATGAGTTGTTGGAAAAGACCAAAACCGCACAAAGTACTTTGGAATAGCATCATCTCACTTGCTCTCTCAGTGAGGTGAATTATGCTGCTTCAGTGGCATGAACCACCTTACTGAAACCATCACATATAGATCTACTGCATTGTATCACTTGAGCACATCTTATTTTAAACTCTTTTTACTATTTTGTTAATGAAAAATGTATGAGGGTATCAGTTTTTGGCCTAACCTTCAAAATGTGAATGGTTGTATTGACTTGTTTCTTTACATCACCTGTTCAAATCTGTATTTAAAAAAAAATAAAGCTGGGATAAGCAAATGGAAGTCCAGAGGTTACTGGACTACACTTACCAGCATTCTTAGCCAGGAACAGGAGATCTTGCGAAGTTGTAGTTCAGCAACACCCATAAATGGCCTGGAATAAGGTAACAAATTAGATCAACTATTTGTCTATCTGGAAATTCTGAAACATAGATGGAGAGGACCAGGTTGGAAAAGGCTGTCTTAAAGGCCCAAGTGGTCTTTTCTTTGGCTGTGCAATATTTTACATCTGATAGCAAAAAGGTGCTTCATAATATGCTCTAGTAAAAGCACAGCATCTCTTAATAATTCATTAAAGCAGCCATGTCTGTGCCCAGGAACTAAATTTGCGAGGAAAATTATTCAGTCTCAGAAAAAATGCAGTGGCTTTAATGAGTTGCTGGCAGTGCTGCATTCGGACTCCAGGATTTTTCAAAGCAATGTTTCAGAATCAAATATGTAGCACTGCACAGCCCTATTCTTTTTCTTCATATTTTTTTATATGTTACAGGTTATCCAAGTTCTCCTGAACAGTTGTTTCCTGACATTCAGCTGGATGGATACCAATCCAAAGAAGAGCTATTTTACATTCCCTATAGATTAGCTAAAGTATACGTTACCAAGGTAAACAATGAAGATCATTTCTGACATACATTGACTTTATGCAGCAAGGAATATGATAGCAAGATGGGAAACAGAAAAAAGACCATCACTTTTACAGCCCCTCGCACAACATCACCAAAAGCACCAAGAAAATGATATGAAGAGACATGTCTCCTAAGAAAGAGGGACATTGTTTGTTTGTTTGTTTGTTTGTTTGTTTTTCCAAATTTTTTTTTATTATTTTTCATTTAAAAAACACAAACATAAATCTTTTATCACAATATCAACCAAAGAGAATAAAGCTAAACAAAACATTCACAGACGTGTCCGGTGTACCCCTCCCGCACCACCCTCTTCCACTTACCACTCCTTCCTCCTCTCATTCTACCACCACTCCTCCTTCCTCCCTCTTTTCTACCTCCCTTCCACACTCAACCATCCCGTCCTATGCAGTTGGGGTATCACCGGACACCTCCTTAAAAAAATCCTACATATAAATCTATAATACAAACCTACCCTTTTCCCCCCTCCCCCCCAGGACTTCCCAAAGCTAATCTAGGAAATAAACACAAAATAATCAAAATCTATTCACAATTACTCCATATTACTACACACTAGTATAAACTTGCTATGACTCTAAAATAACATTAAGATACATACAAAAATTTTTTTTTAAAAAAAACATCTGTTGTTAATCAAAAGCTACATAGTAATTTTTCAATTCATACTTTCTCTGAATATAATCTATCCATCTTCTCCACATTGAGATAAATTTTTCCTGAGAATGATCCTTCAGGTACGCGGATATTTTTGCCATCTCTGCAAAATGTGATACTTTCTGTCTCCAATCATCCATAGTTGGTAATATCTTTTTTTTCCAATTTTGAGCAACTAATATCCTTGCTGCTATTATACAATACAACATCAGTTTCATTTCTTTTTGATCCAAATTATCCATGATACCCAGTAGAAATAACTGCGGTGTAAAGAGGGACATTGTTTGTTGATAATGAACATTAATGTAGCAACATTTCATTTTCACGTTCATTCTCACTTAAATGTTACTAAACAGAAATCAGTTCTTTCCTCCTTTTCCTATTGCAATATTTGTCTCTTAAGAAAATATTTTTTCATGGTCATCTATTTAATGAATAATAAATATCAAATTGGGTTTTTACAAAACATTCTGCCCTAAGATAGAACTATGTTTACACCTGGTTCAAAAGACAGATATTTTTTACTCAAGTGCTCAACACTCTTTTGCAGTGCTTGATTTGAAGAGCTGCCTTGCCCTCTGGTTCACAGAAAAATCCTGCTGAATGAAGGACATTAAAAAGATTTCACAAATCTACAAATATTCATCCAATGAAGAATAGAGTACTATGAATAGAAAATATGTGCCTTAAATGTTAGTTGTATGTCCGCCGAGCCATATGCCATACGGTGTATGTACAATTTGTTCCTTTAAACATTTTTATCACTTTACTTCTTAAACCTGTCTCAGATTTTAAAAATCACAGTTGCCAAGTCAAAACAGTATTACACATAGTCCTCAATTTACAACCACAGTTGGAATTTTTGAATGTCTGTTGTTAAGAAAGTCGATCATTAAGTAAGTCATGTCTGATTTTTCAACCTTTCTGCAACGATTGTTAAGCGAATTACTGCAGTTGTTAGATGAATGACAAGGTCATTTAAGCAAATCCAGTTTCCCTCATTGACTTTGCTTGTTGGAAGCTGGCTAGGAAAGTCACGAACAGTGATCAGGTGATCCCAGGACACATTGTAAATATATGCCTGTTGCCAAGTGCCTAAATTTTGATCACGTGATCCTGGGGATCCTGCAAGAGTTGTAAATGGGAGGACCGGTTGAAAGTCCATTTTTTCAATGCCATTGTAACTTTGAATGATCACTAAAAGGATGGTTGTAAGTCAGGGATTTTCCATATACCAATTGTGAATTGATTGAGCCTACTAAAATGAAATGCAGTTAAGGTGCATTTTGGTTTTGCTGTCTGCTTGTGCTAGTGCAACCATCTGTGTCAGGAATCTTCAAACTTGACAGCTTTAAGACTTGTGGACTTCAACTCCCAGAATTCCTCAGCCAGCATGGCTGGCTGAGGAATTCTGGGAATTGAAGTCCACAAGTCTTAAAGCTGTCAAGTTTGGAGACCCCTGATCTATGTTGTGGCTCTTACAGTACAGTACAGCCAACTGCTGACCTGTGACACTTAGTTAAGGATCTGTATTCAATAATAATACGAATTTATTTTTTTTCTGTTTGCCTTTCTGTGCAGATTGCAAAAGACATGCACCAGATGAAAGTCAGATATATGAAAGTTATCAAAGAGCTGGAGCATGTTGGGAAAAAAAGCCAGGTGATTTTTTTTTCTGTTATGACAGAAGCAATCCAAATGCTCAATTGCTTTTCATTTCACTGTGAGAACAAACATGAGTCAACAGGGCCCTTTCTACTTGAGTTACATCTGATAAAGGCTGTCAGATGGTTGGCATGGAATATGATTTATTTTGACTGCAATTGTCTACACAGTTATGTAGGATTAAGCCTTGTGCATTTATAAGATGGCATTGTTAGGAAGATTTTTTTTTTCCAAATGTGATGCATCTCTTGTTTACTGGATGTATTGGAACTCCCCAGATTTTTAACACATGTGGAAAGCACCAGATGAAAAAAGCCTACCCCAACCTGTTGAAACTAATGAGATTCAAATGTAACACACTTTGTTTAGGATTAGGCTAGTTTGTAGAACAGCCACATTAAAGAAATGTTCAGGAGACAACATTCTCCTGAAAACGTATAGAGATTTATCTCTTATGGTCTAATTCCTCACAAAGGGTGACACCTCCCTAGCATGCACCCAGGGGGCGGGGCCGATGCGGCAGGGGCTGGTTCCTCACTGTTTCCGGACGGCCTTGTGGAGCTAAGAACTGAATGTGTTTCAGCATAGATGGCCACCACAAAATTGTACATTGGCTCCCTCCCGGCTGGCCTGGGCCAGGGCCAAGGCAGCGGGGGCCGTTCCCTCATTGTTTCCAGGATGGCTTCGCGGGCCACATGAAACCACTTCGCGGGCCGCATCCGGCCCCCGAGCCTTGTGTTTGACATGTCTGGTCTAATTCATTTACATCCGTGTTTTTCAAACTTGGCAACTTTAAGATGCTGCTTGGGAGTTGAAGTCCACACATCTTAAAATTGCAGGCTTCAGAAACCTATGTTGTGAGTTGTGTTTTGTCTTTTGCTCCATTCTTAACATGATGGTGACTTTTGAAAACATAAATTCCAGTTTTCATATTAGAAGATAGCTCCCTCTAGTGGTTTTTCTGGATATCAGCGAGGTGAAAGCATTTACAGTAAAGATCCAATTATCTGGCAATAAAAAGATATCTGTCTCCTTGAATTGAGCCTGTAGTGACTTAAATCTGCAGATGCATCATGTAGTTTTCTTATCAATAGTGAGGAAATAATTTGCCACTCTATGGGATATATTTCAACATCCTTAGAGCCTAACGTCCAAATACTAAACAGATTCTTGACTCTAGCAATTTTGGGGATTTATTTTTTTGTTTAGATTACCCAAAATCTGAGAATAACCTTCTGAAAAGAGTGTGTGTGTGTGTGTGTGTGTGTGTGTGTACGCGCGCACGTTACATACAAACATATAGTTATACTTGTACCAATACGAATATGAATATCTATACAAATACCCAGTGCTTTTTTGTAAAAAAAAAAAAAAAAAAAAAGGTGCCGGAATTCATACATGTCATACAACCTGCCTTGCCTACCCTACAAGGTTCCATCCAAAAAAGGTGCCGGAACTCTGTTCTGGGCGTTCTATGACAAAAAAAGCCCTGTAAATACCTATACTCAGTACTTTTTTTGTCATAGAACGCACTGGAACAGAGTTCTGGCACCTTTGTTCAACGGATTTTCCAAGTTTTAAAAGTAACTTTTGAAAATTTGATGTTTGGTCCACGTGGACTTGAATTGCCCTGTTGAGCGTAGCAGGTCGGCGGCAAAATCATTAAAACGGTGCATGCGGGCTGCTTGTGTGTCGAGTCCGATACATAAGAACTTCATCCGCACTGATTGTGATGGCACTGCTTGGCTTGTGGCACTGCTCGGCTTGTGATTGGTTGTGTGGTCGCGCGCTGAGTGCTTACTGCGGGTGGCGACCGTTATGTTTCGTTACCCAACTGATGTGTGTGGATGTGTGTGCAGTGATTGACTACGTGCGAAAGGTAAATTTATGTTAAGGACTGAATATATATATATTTATATAAAAGATATACAAGATGTGAGTTCCAGCACCTTTTTTCTTAAAAAAAAAAAAAAAGCACTGCCTATACTTATACCTATACCTATACATATCATTTTGCCTCTCTGTCCATTAATTTTATGGAATAAAAAAAATAGAACAAAAATTGGGAAAAGATGGAAGGGAAAGAAAGATAGAATGTGTGCTTTAAGAAGGAGGAAAAAATTGTCCCTTCAAATATCTGGAAATATTTCCATATATTCTTCTGGGTCTGAGTTCCTAGCACAGGGGTGGATGATCTTTTAAGGGACTAGCACTGCAGTCACCAATCATGCACAGAGACAGACACACAAAAATGGATGGGTATGCAACAAAAGCTCCCTCCTGCAAAATGAACCCCCATTAATTATGTCCTCTTTTGGGAGGAGGAAAGGAAAGGCCATGAGGGACCTCAATACTCCTTTGTTCTTCCTCCTATCAACCGCCAAAACATTCTCCGTTTTGCTTGGCAGAAAGCAGCTGCAATCAGGAATCTTCCTTTCCTTCCAGTAAAATAGTTGACTGTTATGTTAGTTTTGCTGTAACTGGGCTTATTATGTGTCTTCCCTAAGGAAAAAAAAAGCTTCCTCATCCGTCGAGGTGATAGTGGTTAATTTAGATCTCACTTGAAGGCACAAGCATGAGCAGTTTTACTGCAGGTTTATGCAGATGTCCATTACCATTTGAAGCTGGAAACTGTGATCTTCTAATTCAAGTTGAATTAGGCACTCTTGTATTTGACATACTTGCCCTGTGGATCTGTTGTCTTAGAATATAATTATTTCACTACCTGCTCTCTGCATCACACCCAATACATTTTTAATGCTGTTACTAAAACTGCATAATTAAGAATAACTAACTCTCTAAGTGATTTAATTTCATTTGGAATGTCGGAGGTCTGGGAACTGTCTAGTCATTTCAGATGAAAATATAATTCTTTGATAACGCGTATCAGCAGGACTTTGAAAAACTTAATACTGTAGAACTTGATGCATGAGAAAAGAAAACTCAAACAATTTTAAAAGTTCTATTTGTATCTGGATATTTGGATACAACAGCAGGCTTTGTTTAACAGCAAAGGCAGACAACATTTGCCTTTCCTCTTTGTTCATGCTATTCCTTTATTTACAGTAGTGGCCAAAATTGTGGAAACCTTTGGGGAAAAGTGTACATTTGAGGTTTGATGGCTAATTACACCACTTTTGGGGGTAGTAGTACCATAAAATTATATATCAATGGAAAGATAATTTAATCAAGAATGTAATGCAACAAAGTTTGTTCAATTATCTGTACTGTGTTCTATGAAAAGTTATAGCCAAATAACCAGAAAAAGGAAGCACAACTTGCTTAGATTGATATCACGTAGCTTTCCTTCATCTGATTGTAGCCAATGAGCATGAGTGTTTAGAGAGCCAATCAGGTGTCATCTTGTTTTGGCAATGAGCCAATCAAATCACAGTAGGATTCAGTTCTTGATGTCATGTATTGAAACTGAGAGGAGGACATTTGTCAGTGTGTTATGTGATCGCTATCAAGTTGGTTGGGGTTTTTTTTTCTTTCATTTAGTGAGCTTGTAAAACATAATAAAATTAAAGTAATGGTGCAAAGAGTTGACTGATTGCCCAGAAAGTGATGTAAAATAGTATTATTAAGTGAACAAGGCTACAATTATAAAGAAATTAGAAGAAAAATTGGTGGAAACTTAACCAAAGGTGGCATTTCTACTGTACACTTTTCCCAAAAGGTTTCCACAATTTTGGCCACTACTGTACTTACTTGCCATTTGTCTGAAATGGTATAGGGTCTCCTGCCAAGGTCTCTTCCAACTCTATCATTCTATGTTCCGTGTTCTATGTGCCCGTCCCTGATTATAATCTGGAAGAATTGTCTAACAAGAAATGTTAGCCTTGTTGGGCACAAATATATGTTAGTCCAGTTATTGCAGCCTATTTTAATTCTGTCCTTACTTCCCTGGCCTTTGATTCTTTGCTAGGAAGATGCAAATAATCAGGATTACAAAACCCATTACCCCTCACAGCTATGAAATAAATGAAATAAAAGAAATCCCAGTTCTCTGGATGGATGGTTTCACCTGACTGCAAAGACATTTTGCTACTCAAGAAAAAGGATGAGACAATTCACTCTATGAATAGAAAACAACTGGAATAAGAATGTGTAATTATAGGTGACCCTATATTTAATGTATTTGGGACTTACAGATAGTACTGATTTTGACCAAAAATATTATTCAAGTATAATAACCCAATTTTGACCAGAGTTGAGTTCTATTTTTCCCCAAAAAGAATTTTCTGACACTTTCTCACAAATAAACAAATAATAGTAATAATAATTCCTACAATACAACTTTCTACAAATGCCTCTACTATTCTTTCTGATGGCTGCCATTCTCATCCAAAATGGAAAGGAATAATATAGGGGTCCCCAACCTCCAATCCATGGACCAGTATCGGCCTGCAGACTGTTGGGAACCTGGCCGCGCAAGCAGTGGGTGAGCTCAAAAAGCTCCATTTGTGCATGCACAAAATTAGGTTGCGTGTACTAAACCATCCCCTCCCTCCCCACCACCATTCATCGCTGCCGGTCCGCGGAGTCAGAAAATTGGGGACTACTGGATTAAACAGCAGAGAAAAACAGTGTGGGGGGAAAAAAACATCCAGACTTTGTTTGAAGGCTCCATGCTAGGGTTAATTCCTCAGGGGTACTATCTCTACTGACCCAAGCATTTGGAGGCTTCCAAGTAAAACATTTTGTAATTTTGTAATTTCAAAATCTTTGCAGGTGGAAACCCCAAACACTTCAGGAGGTTAGCAATCTCATGTTACTTGGGCCATTTTATTGATTTATTTAAATGGTTTGCCCATTCTTGCTCCTATGGTAGTTGTCAAAATCTTTTAATAATATTATAATCTAGGCAGCTACATAAATACCAAAGTTAGGAATCTCTGATTTTCTGGTGTGTCCCCAACCAAGTAAACTACTGTAAAAAGTCAGGTTGATATCAAGTGTCTATTTAAAAAAAGAAGCATAATCCAAATGTTTAGGTTCAGAGGAATTCCCCCCCCCCCAATAGCTGTCATTAAAGATTATTTTCTTCATCATAATCTGCTGATAGGAGCAAGCCGTAATGGCAGTGAAAAACCAATACAGCGACAAAATAAAGCACCTGAGAGCTTCTTTGGAAGCCTATCAAGAAATGTTAGGAAAAGAAAAGCTATGCTGGCAAGACACAAGAAAGGTAAGAAGCAAAATGCAGTCATCTTGAATGAAAGATAGACAACTACGTAGATGCCACATGCATGATTTATGAATTGCTTCTTGTCTTCTTCTGCATTCTTAATGATGGACAGTGCTGTTATGTGCAACTTTGCTCTTTCTTTCTTCAAAGTCGCCCTGTTAAGGAAATAAAATGTCTAGCTTTGCACTGCCTATTTTCAAGTTTGGATAGAGTATCCACCCAAGAGCTGACCTCATTCCAAATCCACAGTCATAGATCCAGAAATATCAATCCCTTCCAGTGTAACCATCATTCAGTGTTACCTCAATAACTGCTAGGTGAGATGACTGAATCCATTTTCCTAACATACGAAATGTAGCAGGAATGAATCATCTTTCATGTTTGAAAGCATGCTTCTTTCTTAGCTTTTTGTTATAGAACAAATACCATTATTGACGCTCAAAGGTCAACCAGAAGCCAGCAGACCCTTCATTTCCTCTGTATCGTTTATTACACATCCAGAAATTGGAAGAAGAAAATAGGAAGCTGAGAGAAGAAAAGGAGGACCTCATGAATCAGCTCCAAGTGCAAGATGTGAATGCAGACAAAGAAAAAGTAGTCCAGAATCAGGTTTGTTAAACATTCTTGGAAACAAGCCAGGTTTTTCTTTCAACTAAAATTATATTTTCTTCTTCCCTGTGTGCTCATGTAGATTATTTTCATTATTTAAAATACATAATTATTTTAATTATTTCTCATTTGCAGCACTTATGTTCATATTTATATTTTTGGATTTACAGTGCATTTAGAAAGTATTCAGTCCTCCTTCACTTTTGTCAATTTTGTTATGCTGCAGCCTGGTTCAATCACAGCCTTGAGTCTTTTTGGGTATGACGCAACAAACTTTGCACACCTGGATTGGGGGATTTTCTACCATTCTTCCTTGCAAATCGTCTCAAGCTCAATCATGTTGGATGGCGACTGTCAGTGGACAGCCATTTTCAGGTTCCTCCAGAAATGTCAATAGTGTTCAAGTCAGGGCTCTGGCTGGGCCACTCTAGAATATTCAAAGAGTTGTCCTTAAGCCACTCCTGTGTTGTCTTGGCTGTGTGCTTAGGATCATTGTCATGTTGGAAAGTTAACCTTCAACCCAGTCTGATGTCCTGAGCACTGTGGTAAAGGTTTTCATTGAGGATATCCTCGTACTTGCTCTATTCAGCTTTCCTTCAACCTTGACCAGTCTCCTAGACCCTGATGCTGAAAAACACTCCCGCAGCATGATGCTGCCACCACCATGCTTTACTGTTGGGATGATACTGGGCAGGTGCTTGGCTTCTTCCAGACATAACACTTAGAATTGAGGCCAAACAGTTCAATCTTGGTTTCATCAGATCAGAGAATCTTATTCCTCACAGTCTGAGAGTCTTTCAGTTTTTTGTTTTTTTTTTGCAAACTCCAAATGGGCTTTCATGTGTTTTGCACTGAGGAGAGGCTTCCGTCTAGCCACCCTACCATAAAACCGAAATCAGTGGAGGGCTGCAGTGATGGTTGTCCTTCTGGAACTCTGTCCCCTCTCCACACAGGATCTCTAGAGCTCAGTCAGAGTGACCATCGGGTTCTTTATATATTCAAGTTGAGCAGTATTTAATATTTATTTGCTATGTATATGTAGGGGTGTGGGTCTATACATATGTTGTATATAGTATGTTTAGGTGTGTGTCATGTATGTATTTCACTTTGAGAGAGGGCAACTAAATTTCATTTTTTATGTGTGCCATTGTGCCCACAGTAAAAAAATGACAATAAAGGTTATCTAATCTTAGCTTAGCTTAGCTTATATCTTACCTTATCTTATCTCTTATCTCTTACCTCTTATCTCTTATCTCTTATCTTATCAGTCGCCTGTCTTACTAAGGCCCTTCTCCCCTGATTACTCAGTTTGACAGGGCAACCAGCTTTTAGAAGAATCCTGATTATGCCAAATGTCTTCCATTTCAGAATTATGGAGGCCACTGTGCTCCTTGGAATGTTCAGTGCAGCAGAAATTTTATTGTAGCCTTCCCCAGATCTGTGCTTTGCAAAAATCCTGTCTCTGAGCTCTGCAGGCAGTTCCTTTGACCTCATGGCTTTTCCTCTGCTACAGCATACGTCAGACATGTCAAATTTGCGACGTCACGTGATGTCACACAACATATCGGAGTTTTTTTGCCATTGCCAGCAATGGGGTGGCCACGGCTCCATTATGATGAAACCGGCCCGCAGGCCGGCAGTTTCACACCCCTGGCATACGTAGTCAGATGTGTCAGGCCTTCTTTAGAGAGGTGTGTGCCTTTCCAAATCACATCCAATCAATTTAATTTACCACAGGTCAACTCCAATTAAGGTGTAGAAACATGTTGGCAACTATCAAGAGAAATGGGAGGCACCTGAGCTAAATTTCAAGTGTTGTTGCAAAGGGTCTGAATACTTATGCCAATGTGATGTTTCAGTTTTTTTCTTTTTAATAAATTTACAGACATTTCTAAAATTCTGTTTTCACTTTGTCATTATGGGGTACTAAGTGTAGATTAATGAGGAAAAAATGAATTTCAACAACTGTAGAATCAAGCTGAAGCATAACAAAATTGACAAAGGCAAGGGGGTCTGAATACTTTCTGAATGTACTGAATATTACACTTATTATATCCTAGAGGACCAGAATGCATTTAAGCAGTCAAGCTACTGCATGTATGATCTGCCACTTCTATTACTGGTTTATGAAATAATGGAAGAAAATTATTTCTGATTTCACTGTTGTTTTTTGCAGTCTTGGCTCTTAAAAAGTATTATGCAGAAGCTACATTGTCTGTATACCGAGCATAATTTAAGTAAGTGTTTTGCCTCAAAAAACCTTTGTTTTTTCATGTATTATAGACATTGCAGCTATTATGCCTTTCTTTATTCCTCTTTTATTTAGTATTTGTATTTTAATTATTTAGTATTTGTACTTTAATAACAAAGCATAGTATGTTATTCTATCAGCTTCTAAAACCTGATATAGAAAAATAGAGCTGAAGAGGTCCCCATTTTGACATTCCCAAAAATTGTAATCCTACCAATCGCACTTTGAATTTTTATCCACCTAATCAAGTCCTTCCCAAGGACCTGGGTTGGACAGATCTGGATGTTTGGTGCTGCTAGATCAGGGGTAGGCAACCCAAAACACTCAAAGAGCCACTTGGACCCGTTTCCCACCGAAAAAAAACACTGGGAGCCGCAAAACCCTTTTGATATCTAAAATGAAGATAACACTGCATATATCCTTTTTTACCGTTATGATATATATTCCTTTCTCCCATATTTGGGCCGACAGGGTGCACCAAACTCAAAGATAATTCTTCTCCCCTGTCTCATAGCTGACAAAGTGAGAAAGAGCCTGTGGCCTAGAGGTTAATACATCTGCCTAACATGCAGACAGCCCAGGTTCGAATCTCAGAAGGGTATGTCTGGTTGAAAAGAACTAAAAAGTTTGAAATGGCTATTCCAGTTCTCCCTTAATTCTTTGTCAGCAATCCAAATTTTGAAAAACACATATGATGTCGCAGTTGCGACTGCTGCCTGTGGATAGCTCTAGTTTGAGCTGATATATATATATATACTGTTAGATCGCGCAGGCAGTAAGACACGAGTCGAGTGACAGTCAGCTCTTGATTTATTGGCAAGGCATAAAGTAAATCCGGACTGGCTCTCTGGGCCAGGGGAGCCCTCTTTTATGGGATTCCCCTGGCTTGTAATCACACAATTCCATTGGCTGGCAAGACCCTGTTGCTAGTTAGCCAACCAGCAACGGGCATGAAACTGTATGCAGATGGAGAAGGGCAATCACCCTTAATGGGCGATCAATGGTGAA
>NW_015391291.1:21050-24852 GCF_001527695.2 Protobothrops mucrosquamatus
CTTGTAATCACACAATTCCATTGGCTGGCAAGACCCTGTTGCTAGTTAGCCAACCAGCAACGGGCATGAAACTGTATGCAGATGGAGAAGGGCAATCACCCTTAATGGGCGATCAATGGTGAAGGGCAATCACCCTTAATGGGTGATCAGGATATGCATAGGGGATTAAGGGGGGGGGAATACAAAGAACACAACATATACTGTAAAAAAACAAACAAACATGAACACCAGGAAAAATTTAAACTAGAAAAGGTATAATAAAGGTAAAAAAGGATATATGCAGTGTTATCTTCATTTTAGATGTCAAAAGGGTCTCTCTCTCTTTCCCTTTCCTCTCTCTCCCTCTCTCTTTCCTCTCCCTCTCTCTCCCTCTTTCTCTCTTCCCTCTCTCTCTTTCCTCCCCATCTACTTCTCTTTCCTCTCTCTCTCTTTCCTCTCTTTCTCTCTTTCCTCTCTCTTTCTCTTTCCTCTCTCTCTCTTTCTCTCTTTCTCTCTTTCCTCTCTCTCTTTCCTCTCCCTCTCCCTCTTACTCTTTCCTCTCTCTCTCTATCTTTCTCTCTTTCATCTCTCTTTCTCTTTCTCTCTTTTCTCTCCCTCTCACTCTTTCTCTTTCCTCTCTCTCTCTATCTTTCCTCTCTCTTTATCTCTTTCCTCTCTCTTTCTCTCTTTCTCTCTTTCCTCTCCCTCTCTTTCTCTTTCTCTCTTTCCTCTCCCTTTCTCTTTCTCTTCCTCTCCTGTCTCTCTCTTTCTCTTTCCTCTCTCTCTTTCTCTCTTTCTATCTTCCTCTCCCTTTCTCTCTCTCTCTCTTTCTCTCTTTCCACTCTCTGTCCTCTCCCCCTCTTTCTTTCGTTATTTCCTCTCTCCCTTTCTCATGCTCTATCCTCTCCCTCTCTCTTTCTCTTTCCTCTCTCTTTCCCTCTTTCTATCTTTCCTCTCCCTCTCTCCCCCACTCTCTTTCTCTTTCCTCTCTCTTTCCTCTCTCTTTCCTCTCTCTTTCCTCTCTCTCTGCCCCTGCCGGCCACCGCCCCAGCCAGGACTGCCGCCCGGCCCGGGGACACGCGTGGCCGGCTCAGCAGCCCAGGGACGGCCCAGGAACCCATTCCCCCAACGTCTGCTGCCCCAGCTGGGACTGCCGCCTGGCCCGGGGAGACGCATGGCCAGCTCAGCTGCCCAGGGAGCGGCCTCGGTACAGCCCAGGAACCCATGCCCCCGCCAGCCACCACCCCAGCCAGGACAGCCGCCCGGCCCGGAGAGACACGTGGCCGGCTTGGCTGCCCCTCTGCCTGGTACAGGTAAGCTGGGGGGGACACGCCACCCGCCCCACGACCACTTCACGGGGGTGGTCCGCAGGCTCAAAGCCCTCTCCCTCCCTCCACCACTCACCCTCTGTCTCCGGCTCTGCTGCTGCTTGGCCAACCGGGGCCGCAGCTTGTGGCAGGGCTGGCCCGCTCAGCGGAGGCTCTGCTGGGCCGCTCCCAGCGGGTATCCCGGGGCTTCCCCGCGCAGCTCCCCGGCCACGTGCACCTTGGACAGGGCCAGCCCGGGAAAGGGCCTTCCTGGCCACCCTTCTCCCAGGGGGCAGGGCACCCGGGCGCAGGGCAAATCAGGAGCTCTGCGAAGGGGCAAGTCTGCATGAGAGAGAGAGAGAGAGAGAGAGAGAGAGAGAGAGAGAGAGAAAGAGAGAGAGAGAGAGAGAGAGAGAGAGAGAGAGAGAGAGAGAGAGAGAGAAGGGAAGCGCAGGTGCCTCTCTGCAAATGGCAGAGAAGGCTCCGGAGCCGCAGGAGATGGCTCAAAGAGCCGCATGCGGCTCCGGAGCCATGGGTGTCCGACCCGTGTGCTAGATGTATCGTCACAGGATGGAAGCTATTCTGAATAAAGCTGCCTTTTGCAATTGACTGATGATATATATGTCAATGCCGATGGTGTTCAAGTGGTGCTAGTGTTGTTTTGCACCCAAGGCACTTATGACTATTGGGACTACCTTTGCTTGCTTTTGTCATTCTATTTCCATTTGTAGATCTTTGTATTTTGTTATCTTCTCCAGTTTTTTCTTCCTTCTATTCTGCTGTCTTCAATTACTGCCATGTCCACTCTATGGACTTTTTTTGTCTTTCTTATCAACAATTGTAAAGTTTGGCATGTTATGTGCCATGTGCCTGTTTGTTTCAATTCAAAAGACCCAGAGTGCTTTAGCTTCTTCATTTCCTATGACTTTCTCTATTTTATGGTCCTACCAGTTTTTGTTTGTTCGCTAATGGTATTTCTTGCAGATCTTCCAATGTACCAAAGTAGCATTGTTGCTAACCAGGTGTGTCTGTGTGTATATGTGTGTGTGTTTGCTGTTTTTTATTTATTTTATTTATATATGTTTTGATATCTCAGGAATTATACATGTAATTCTAATTAAACCTCTGTCTTCAGGTTTTCATCATAATTACCTTCTTTCTATAACCTATTCTTCCTAAAACCATATGTGATGAAATCATTTTCTTTTTTACAGAAAAATATCCATTGATGAATGCCAATAGTGATATTTCTCTAATGATCCGTTTTTAATATATTTTCTCTTGCTGTTCAGCTATCAAGGAACTTCGGAGAAGTAGACTGGACCTTGAAAAAGTACAGAAAATGGTAAATAGCCAGATAAAATTACATTGTGGTCAGCAAAAAGAATCAATATTAGATGAAATAAATATTGCACTTCAGATGAAGAATAAGTAGTTAGGTTAAGTTGCTTATAAAGAATGAGAAAGAATAATTCAACTGGAAGAAAAAACACTGTAATATTTTCTAGTTCTTTCTGCCTTAATTGGAATAGTCTTAAACTTTTTGAGTTGGACTGTCTGGAACACCATCTCATTTTGGTTTTAACTTTATATTTTTAAGTGTTTTAATTAGTCTGTGAAAAATTGACCTGAAAATTTTGTCAGATTCACTTTCCTGCTTTGCTCAGCTAACACATAATTTTCATGACTAAGGTGACTTAGAGATAAGCACCAGTAATAGTTTGATGAACAATTTGTTGGTTTCAAAATCACATAGTCCGTGGCCAACAGCAGTTATCATAGAAATGAAAACACTTTTAGTAATAAATGAATTAAAATGTTTTAGATAAAGTTTAGTTTCTTTCAGGTAACTGAAAATAGAGAAAGAGAGAAGAATGCAAGAGAAACTAAATCTGACACCATAGCACAGAATGGACAAGGTTGCTTTGTGGTAAGCCTCATCTTCATTTTTCAGTAGAGGCCTACATCTGGATTTTTTCCCCCAATTTGTAACACATCAGTGATGTTTTGCAGCTGGTATCATATGAAATTTGGTTTCAGGAAAACATCAAAATTCCGCAATTGCTGTCAATTGGTGCTAGGCTTCGTGATATTTTAGAAAAGCAGACAAATTTAAATTTAAGATAGCAAGACCTTAACTTCATGTAGGAGCATCACTAGGCATTACTAGCATAACTCTTTGAAACCTTGCTCTTTTGTAACATTTTCAATCAAATACTTTAAACATGCATTATTGTTCTTTAAATAGAAGTACACTTTAACCCTTCTTGCTAATCTGGGCACAGTTTTCTTACCATTCCTTGAGGCAATATATCAGAATTTCTTCGTATCACTCAGGTGGATATAGAAGAAGCACAAGATTATTTATCAGAAGAGAAACTTCTGTTGGCAATTGAAGCCAATCTGGAACAGGTCAAATCATCCTTGCAGAAACGAGAGACAGAGCTCAAGGACTTTCTACAAACTGAACATTGGTGTAGCCCTCAACTTCCAGAAACATGAATGACACAGTGAGT
>NW_015391291.1:27557-29616 GCF_001527695.2 Protobothrops mucrosquamatus
CCAACATCAGTCATTTGGGATTTTTTTTATTGGATTCAATCTGGATTGCTAACAACTGTGAATCATTCCTCATCTCAAATTGGCTTTTGCATTGGAAAATGTTTGCATGCTTACCCACTTCAGTTTGTTTGCTTTATACTGGACTTATTTCATACTGCTCAGAGCAATCTGTAAGCTGAAATTTGCATTAGGAAAGTATGCCAAAAATATGTTTTCATGTAAACCTACAATGAAAAAAAATCTGATTTGAAAACGGCATGAGGTATGAGGAAAAATAAGAAACTTGAAAAAAAGATTGACCAATTCATCATCCATGGCTATGGATACTTCAATTGTGTTAGTTTGGAAGCCTTTGAACCTGTGACGCCAGCTCTGGAACAGCACTGGAAACTTGAGTTAATGAATATCCAGTTGAAGAGCAAAGTCGAAGTTGCTTTTAAGCCTTTTTACTTTTATTTTCCCATTGGGGAGAACCTTCATTTGTCAACTTTCCTACCAGCTCCTGAGCTTCAGATTTTTTTAGGCAAATGTTGGCTCAAATGTTGGCTTAGACCTGTTTTTTCAATAGCCAGACGAAACTGACCAGGAATGAACTTGGCCATTTTGTCAGGTTCTACTTTGCTTCAGCATAAGACCAGCAAACGTAGAAAACATCTAGCTTTTGTGTTTACATTTTTTTTCTTCTTAAGACTTTGTAGGATTATGTCTTTTACCTGCTCCTCCTCGACAGATCTCAGCCCCAAACCTATGACATACTGACTGGGAAATAAAGTCCACTAGATTTTATGAAATTTCAAGTCAATGTACACAGGACTATGCTGTATATCTGCTACGTGGACATCCTCTTCACTTTAATTGTTTAGACAGATAGCTTCTTAAAATTACATTATGCCATAAGATGCCCTGCCTTGCAAGTAGCACACTGGCAATCATTATGATTTGCAATGGGAGATATGCCATTACAAAACATGCAAAAGATTCACTTATTGCAGTTAGCCCACTGTTTCCTTGATATCTGTTAGTCTGGTTAAAGTTTCTAAAAAAAAGTGACATATTTTAATTGAATGCTATTAAGAACTACCTTTTCTACTACTTCTGAGTTCTCCTTCATAGTATAAAGGCAGCTGCTCAGCTTCTCCACCTATTTCATATGCTCTGTAATGAACAAAAGCCTCAACTCCTGATTCCAAAACTAAACCAGTGTTTCATGTGGTTGCAAGCAGAAACATCTGTAGAAAAGGTTGTGCCAATATCGAAAGCATCAGATCCTGTGGAAGCCTCTGACTTCAGCAATCTAATACACTCACACCTATAGCTCTAAAAGGGTCAAACAAGCAGTAAAAATAGCTGTGTGTACACAGATAGCACAGAGCAGCGATGGCGAACCTTTTAGAGACTGAGTGCCCAAACTGCAACCCAAAACCCACTTATGTATTGTCGGGTGCTGGATGGGTGTGGTCCAGTGGGTCGGCGTGGCCCATTGGGTGGGCATGGATGTGGTGGTAACGGCAGACTGGGTGGGACTAAAAAGTTCAATCAATTCCAACTTTGCGAGATCTTTTTTTCCCCCGAGAACTTGAAATTGATTGATTGAACCTTTTTTTTTTTTTTGCACAGGCGGCGGAGGCCTAAAGCGAAAAGTTTTCATAAAACCCAGCTGAAGGCCTAGGACTGGGGTGATGGCACGCGTGCCCACAGAGAGGGCTCTGCGTGCCACCTGTGGCACGCGTGCCATAGGTTCACCACCACAGGCACAGAGTATCTTGCAATGCTAAATGGATTCATTCAGAACAGAGAAACATACTTGAAAATATTTTATTTCAAAATTAGGTACATCCAATACAGAATGGCCATTTTTAAAAAATTAGTTATGATTATTCGCTGATGGAAAGAGCTTGCCATGCATGACATGTATTTTTTTTTTATTTATTACACTTTTTAAACCACCCCACTAGCTGAAGCTTTCTGGGCAGTAAAGTATGCTATTTAAAATATAAAGTATACTATAATAAAGTATGCTACAACATTATTTGAATAAAAATACATACAATAAAATCAA
>NW_015391292.1:0-1633 GCF_001527695.2 Protobothrops mucrosquamatus
GGGGGGGGGGAAGAAAACAGACCGTTGGTGCTGCAGAACCCCCAAACTTCAAGCTTTTTAACCCCAAAACTTTTGTTCCAGTTTTACCTTCTTCCCGAGAAGAAAAGCCAGAGTTAGAAAGAGGGGGCAGGAGGAGAGCAAAAAGGAAGGGGGGGGCGCAATGGAGCTGTCATCTTTACTCAAGGCAGAACAAACAGATGATTCTTCTCCTCCTCCTCCTCTTCCTCCTGTTTCTTATTCTCTTTCTCTCTCTCTCTTTCTTCCATTTTTCCTCCTCCCTTCCATCCTCCTTCTCTTTCCTCCTCCTCCTTTTTCCTCCTTCTCCTCCTCCTCTTCCCTCCCCCTCCTCTTCTCTTTCCTCCTCCTCCTCTTCCTTCTTCTTCTCCTCCTCCTCCATTTTGGCAACCACTTTCTCAGGGCTAAGTTTTTCTCTTTCTCCCCCCCCCCATCCTCCATATCCCCCTCCCCACCTCCTCCAAAGCCTGCCAGATTAGGCTTAGGGAATTAGATTCGGCAGCCAGTCCACAGCAGGGAGGGTAGAGAAACCACGCAGCTCGGTCTGGATTTAACCACCAATGCTGGCTGCAGCCGAAGAGGGAGGGAGGGGCTTGGTGGAAAGGGAGGGGGGGAAGGGCGGAATGGGGGGTGGGAGAAGTGGTGAAAGACGGCAAGAGGAGCAGCAGCTGGCTGGTTCCTCCTTGGTGGGGGGGGGCAGCCTCTTTCAAAGCAGGGCTCTCCCCCCCCCTTATTCCTTTCTCCTGCCCCCTCCCCAAGGCTCTTTCCTCCAACTCCTTTTGGTAGGGAGGGGTGAAAAGGGGGCAGACTTTGCAGGGAGATGCCCAACAAGGGGGCTGGGAGGTGAGGGGAGGGGGCTGCTCCAGGCATTCTCCCACCCCCCTCCATGCCTGTTGTTCCCAATCCTCCAAAAGCGGGGCTCCACCATTTTGAGAAGGGAGACAAAGGATTCCAGTGGAACAACGTCCCGGCCGTCCCTTCCTCTCCCTGCCCCCCCACCCCAGTCCAGGGAGAAAGCAGGGAGGTGGGAAGAGAGGGGGGGGCTCCCAGCCCCATCCCCTAAAAAAAAAACAACCCCTCCAACCAAGCTCCTATCCATCTACAGAACTCCTAGGGACCCCAAACAAAACCCTCAATTCTCAAGTCCTCCGTGGGAGCGCCAAGGTTGCTCCTGAGCGGGGTCTCCATTTCGGGGGGTGGGGGTCACCCCTCAAGGAACATTTTCATGGGGCCACAGAGACCATCAGCAAAGCTTCTGGGTTCCCCCCCCTCCCCTCCCCAAGGATGAGCAAGTCAGCCTTGGCGCCTTTATCACAGGGACGTCAATTTCATTCTTCTTTCTGATTCATGGGTGGGGGAGGGGCGGAAGGGGATCCATTCATCCCTCCGTTGACTCGATTGTATCTCAGATTGTATCCTTGACTCAAGATTGTATCGCCTAAACTGGCCCCTTCCCAAGCTCACGGCCCCGCCGGCATCTTGTTCTGGGGGTCTCCAGCCAACCCAACCCCACCCCACCCCACGGGGAAGAGAGAAAGGGGTCCAGCACGCTAACAGCAAGGACCCTCCCTCCAATACAAGAGGCTCACCCCTTGGGGAACCCCATCACTAGCCCAGG
>NW_015391292.1:2346-15630 GCF_001527695.2 Protobothrops mucrosquamatus
CCCCAGCCAGTTCCCCCCTCCCTTGCCGGATGGAGCATTGCCCCCCTCCTCCCAGGCGGGCCAGGAGCCCCCTCCCCATCCTCCCCCCCCGTCCCGTCCCGTCCCGTCCCTCCCCTACCTTGCCGGGTGGAGACGTTGCGCTCGTTGGCGGCGCGCAGGACCACCTGCGGGCAGCTCTGCTCGAGGAGGAAGAGCTCGTCCTTGCCCACCTTGGCGGCCTTGCCGGCCTTGAGCGTGCCGCTGGGCCCCGACGGCGCCAGGTAGCGGCCCTGGCAGTCTCGGAAGGCCACTTTGCCGGCGCGGAACTCCAGCGTGAACTCGGCGGCCGGCTCGGCGCGGCCTACCAGCTGCCCGTCGTGGCGGAGGAGGCGGTGGTCGCGGGCCTGCAGGCGGTAGCGGCCCTCGTGGAAGAGCAGCGTGACCAGCGCGTCCACGCCCCAGGGCACGTCGCGGCCCACGGCCAGCTCCTCCTCGCCCGCCGCGCCGGGGCCCAGGCGGGCGTAGCGCTTGCGGCTGAGGCTGAAGAGGTGGAGCTGCGGGTGGAGGGCCAGGTGGACGCGCCACTTCTCGGCGGCCGAGACGGCCTGGGCGAAGCAGGAGAGGCGGTCCTCGGTGCCGCCGAAGAAGCGCCGGTGCGGCTCGGACTGGAGCGACCAGCGGCCGTCGTCGTGGGCCACGATCAGGAAGCGGCAGTCGGCCGAGGGCGCCTCGCGCTCGCAGCTCACCTGCCCGTCCTTGTCGGCCGCCAGGTAGCGGCCCAGGTGGCTGCGCAGGAAGACCCGGCCGGAGTCGTCGCCCCCGCCGCCCTCCTGCTCCAGCGTCCAGATCTGCTTCTTCTTCAGGCTGGGCGCCGAGGCGTTGAGCTTGAAGCCGAAGGCCTCGGCCGTCAGGTACTTGTTGCCGCAGTTGATCAGCCCGAACTGGATGGGCAGCGACTCCGAGGGCGCCGACGGCGACGAGGCGGTCCCGTTGGCCGTCATGGCGGGGATGGAGGGAGGGATGGATGGACGGCTGGGCTGGCTGGGCTGCTTCTCTCCTTCCTTCTTTCCCTCCTTCCTTCTCTTCTTTCTTCTTTTTCTTCCTTCCTTCTTTCCCTCCTTCCTTCTCTTCTTCCTTTCTTCCTTCCTTCCTTTCTTCTCTCCCTTCTTTCTTTTCTTCCTGCCTGCCTGCCTCCCTCCCTTTGCTTCTCGCCTTCCTTCCCCGACGGCTCCTTTGTTCGGCTGCTGCGGAGGATGGGGCCGCGCGGACGGACGGACGGGCGGGCTGGCTGGCGGGCTGGCTGGGCTCCCGGCGCTCCGCAAAGCCGGGCTGCAGCTGGGCGAGAGGCGCGGGGGCTGTCAGGACCCGGCTATAAGGCGGGGAGGGGGCGCGGCCGCCCCGACGCCGCCAATTGAGGCTCGGCGCGCCCGAGGAGGCGGAGCTCTGCAACCCGGGGGAGGGGGCGCGCTGCAGCCGCCTCCACCCCCCCCCCGGCTGTCAAGCCAACGACGGCAGGGGGAGGGGCAGGGGGAGGGGGGGAGAAAAGGAGGAGCCGGGCTGGGGGCTTCGCAGGGGCGGGGCTGGCTGGCTGGGACGCCCTTGCTGAAGGCAGCGGGGTCTCCACTGCGGGTATTGGGGAGGGGGCAGGGACTACAGCAGCCAGCGTCCCCAGCCGCTGGGCAATCTGGGGGCCGGGATTTTGGGGCGCGGCTTCCCTAGCTGCCCGCTAGTGGCGGGGGGGGGGGGTTTTGCTGGATTGCTGGAGGTCCCCAGCCCTGTTTCCGGGGGACCCTTCCCAAATCAGGGGTCCCTCGTCCTGCCCCGCCCCCTGATTTGGGGAAACTCCCTGGCTGTTGCAGACGTTGCCCTGCTGATGTTGAAACCTCCCCCCACCCCGTCCCCCAGTTCTGGGATTCGCACCCCGGGCCAGCCCCAGCGGGGTCTCTGTTTGCACCTCCTCAATCCCCCCCCCGCCCACCTCCTTTCCAGGCTGCCTTGCTTGGTCTGCAAAAGAGGTCAGGAGGGCGGGATCTGGTTGGCCCCTTGGACAGAACACCACCCAGAGATCTGGGGGGGGGAGGGTGGATGGATGCTTAAAAAAAGAAAAAAGAAATAGACCCAGTCCCCTCCTGTCCTTGATTCTGCAGTCACCCCAATTCACCAAGGAAATTGTCCCTGGCTTAAAGGCTCCAGGTCCTGCACATCTGGATTTGAGCAAAAGTCCATCTTCGAGGCCAGATCGGAAGCTCTCGTTAAAGCAGAATTTTTAATTCTTATTAAACTGGGTTCACCAGTCATGCTAGCTAACTCAATCCTGGGCAGGTTCATGCATCGTTGTTAAGCCAGCAATCCAAGCTTCCCAAGCAAACCCAGTTGGAAGCAGTAAAGTTGGGTGCCAACTTATTTTGGGTCTTAGATGCTCCGGGTTTAACGGCTCTGCTTTCTGGGGATAGCAGTGTAGACGGAGAATGGTTTTGTCTGCTAAAAGCTAGAGAAGCAAACTGCTTTTCTTCTTCATTAGTTGTGTGACAATCATTAGCATTAATGATGGCTACCTTCACTTCATTATTCTAGGGCCAGTGTTTTTGGAACTTGGCCGCTTTAAGATGGGTGGACTTTCACGCTGGCGGGGGAATTCTGGGAGCTGAAGTCCACCCGTCATAAAGCTGGAACAACATACACTTGGCTAGTTTCTGGTTTAGCGCACTGTAACTCTTCCGGTCAATTTGATCCGTTCAACGGTGGTTCCAGAAACCATGGCTTAAGTGGGTGGTTTGAATACATCCACGCCTAATCCTGTTCTCCTTCCTCATCCAGCCGAATTCCACCATGGTTTCTCTTCCCGAGATCCATTGCATTCCTGGCAAGCTGTCTAATTTAACTAGTTTTATTGCTCCAAGCTTTGAACAACTTGCTTGTTGGCAGGGGTGGGGGAGGAATTAGGAAAGGATGCCCTGCCAATGAACTGTTGGTAAGTCAAGGAGTGCTTGTCTCTTTTATCTTCCTGTGACAAACAAATCGAATTTGTTCCCTGGGGGTTTTTTTTGTGGGGGGTGCGAGACAGGGAATCCCACCCTGCAGGGGTGATGTGCATCCTCTCCACCCCCTCCTCTGAGATGAGTTGGGTCATATTTATTCTTTTGGACCTCATTCTGTGCCACCTCTCCTGTTCATCCCTCCTTATTCTCTCTCTCCTCCATCCCTGTTTAACCATCCATCCATCCATCCATCCATCCATCCATCCTTTCATCCTGGACTGAGCTGCCAGTGTTTGGCGCCCTTATCTCTGGTCCCAGCTGCAATAAGGCTTTGTAGTGGTGGAAAAATGGTTTGTTTGTCCGTTTGCAGACCTGCCTCCCTCCTCCCCTTGTTCTCTTGCCTACCGCCATCGTTTCCCTCCCTCTGGTCCCTGCCCTGCCGGCCCCTTTGTTTTCCCAAATCACGGGGGGTGGGTGGGTGTCCCCTTCCTTTCCTGTGGCCGAGCTATGCATGCAGAGGGGATCCTAACCAGTTGCAGAAAACCTTCCTGGGAAAGTGAGACACACACACACACATCCAGGTTTCTCCCTCACCCCTCCGTGCGAAACTGGGTGAGTTCAGGGTTTGCAAAATGCTGGTCTGATGCAAGACAAGCAAATGGAAGGTTCCAGAGAGAAGGAAAACGGAGCAGAGAATTCTGCAGCAGGGGAGGGGGGGAGCCTGCTTTCTCTCTCGCCCCCCCCTTCTACCTCTTTCTTCTTTGGGAATCCTTCAAAATCCAGAAAAGCAGCATTTCCCCTTCTGCCCTCTGACAAGAGCTCCCGGTGAAAAGCTCTGGGTACTCTAGGCGTGCTCAGAGGCACTCCTGCTGCTCAAGTCATTTTGCTGAGACCCCAACTTTGCAGGTGGGAGGCTCTGGGAAGGCTGGGTATGCTCAGAGGCAGTCCTGCTGCCCGTCTCGTTTTTCTGGTGAGCAGGGGGCTGGACTAGACCTTCTATTCTATTCTATTCTATTCTATTCTATTCTATTCTATTCTATTCATTATTTTATCTGTTCTGTTCTGTTCTGTTCTGTTCTATTATCTTATTCTATTCTATTCTATTCTATTCTATTCTATTCTATTCTATTCTATTCTATTCCATCTTCTCTTCTCTTCCATTCCATTCCATTCCATTCTATTCTATTCATTATTTTATCTGTTCTGTTCTATTATCTTATTCTATTATGTTCTGTTCTATTCTAGTCTAGTCTAGTCTAGTCTATTCCATCTTCTCTTCTCTTCTCTTCTCTTCTCTTCTCTTCTCTTCTCTTCTATTCTATTCTATTCTATTCTATTCTATTCTATTCTATTCTATTCCATTCATCTTTGGGCAAAGGACTTCCTGGGGAGCCTGTGCTGACTTTTGGGGGTTCTGGATGCTTAGCTGGAAATTTGGTAAGCAAGAGTCTCAGGACAGGCTGTTTGCAAGCAAGAGCTTTGCAGGTGCGCGGGGGCGCCTCTGGGAACTCTGCGTATGCTCAGAGGCACTCTTGCTGTCCAAGTCCTTTTGCTGAGCCCTCAGCTTTGAGCAGAGGCCTTCCTGGGGGACATTTTTTCCCCCCGTTTGAAGTGAAGCACACCGTTCAGATGGCAATTCTGGGCCGATTTACCTGAAGCAGCATCCTTTATCCGTGCTGGAAACGTAGTTCCTTGGCTCTAATCCCTGCAGGCCTTTTCTAAAATGAAAAACCAGCAAAATGAAACTCAACTCCAGGCTCAATCCAGCGTGAGCTGCCTAACAAAAAAAAGTGTGTTTTTTTTCTGACTCGATATCCCAACAGGAATTTTAAGCAATTAAAGGATGCTTAGAATTTTGCCGGAAAAAAAGTTCACGCTTACAAGATCACGTGATCCAAATTCAAGGGTTGAACAAGCGGCATGGCTGCAGCATCCTGGGCCCATTTCTCTCCCCCCGCCCAGAATGCCATTGTAACTTTGAACAGTCAGTCCCTTAAAACGAATAATTTAACTCAAGGACTCTCTGCAGATCAAAATTTAGGAAGAAAGAAACTTCAAATGATTTTGCCATCTTTCCCTCCCACCCCCCCAGAGACGAAACATTTGGTTTTCGTAGTTTTATCCAAAAAGGGTCAGTGTGGCTGAGACCACAACCTAATAATATTTGTTGCACGGTGTGGGTGTGATTTGCAGCAAGTTTTCAGCAACGGCTCAGAGTCTTGGAATGGCCCTCGAAAATATTGCTCTTGCAGAGATGGTAGTTTCCCAACAGCCAGAAAAAAGGGAAAAAGGAAAAAAAAAAAGGCAAGGACAATGAGAGCACAAGAGATTAGTGTCTCTTTCTCTCCTCCCTCCGTCTCCCCCCCCCCCNNNACGGTGTGGGTGTGATTTGCAGCAAGTTTTCAGCAACGGCTCAGAGTCTTGGAATGGCCCTCGAAAATATTGCTCTTGCAGAGATGGTAGTTTCCCAACAGCCAGAAAAAAGGGAAAAAGGAAAAAAAAAAAGGCAAGGACAATGAGAGCACAAGAGATTAGTGTCTCTTTCTCTCCTCCCTCCGTCTCCCCCCCCCCCACCCTGGGCGGTCAGATGCGGCTCAATCCAGTTGCCAGTGGGAGAAAGTGGGGGAGGGGACCCTCCCGAGGTGGGGAGACGGGAGGAGAAGGGAATGAAAGCCGAAACTGGCTTGGGGGGGGACACCCCTCTTTCTTTAATAACTGGCTGGTTTGGCTGCATTGGAAACTCAAGCTGGCCTGGGTGGGAGGGGTGGTCCATACCAAATGTCGCAAGCAGAGGTGGCCTCATCTGGCTGTTTGAAATGCCAGAAACCCACAACCACTTGGGGGTCTGGGCTGTTTGCCTACAAGGCCAGCCAGCAAGATTGCCCCGAGTTACACAGAGTTAGTTGCGCAAATATTTGCCCGGTGATTCACCACCATCAGATCTGCAAAGGGTTACAGACCAGCTCCTGATCAAACCAAAGTAGGATTATTGAACGGCTTAGTCCTCGGTCAGCCTCCCCCGTCCTGGTACTTAAAAGTGTGTGTGTGTGTGTGTGTGTGTGTGTGTGTGTGTGTGCGTGTAAGCGGGTCAAAATGGGACCAGACCTGATAATAATAATAATAATAATAATAATAATAATAATAATAATAATAATAATAATAATAGTAAAGTTGGAAGGGACCTTGAAGGTCATCTAGTCCAACCCCCTGCTCAGGCAGGAAACCCTATACCATTTCGGACAAATGGCTGTCCAGTCTCTTCTTAAAAACTTCCAGTGTTGGAGCGTTCACAGCTTCTGGATGTTTCAGCATCTTTTGTTAAGCAAATGCCACCGTCATTAAGCAAAAACCTGGTCGTTAAGCGAGTGCCGTGATTATTAAGCGAACCCGTCTTTCCTTAATGGGTGTTTTGTTTCGGTTTTTTGGGCTGGAAATGAAGTAAACGCCGGAAACTGTAAACAACAACAACAACAACAACAACAACCAGAAAATCGGTCACATGACCTTGGGAATGCTCTGAGCAACCCATAAAGGGGAGCTGGTTGCCAAGCACCCAGAACTGACCACATGACCAGGATCAGCTTCAAGCAATGGAAAAGAGTGTTTGCTTTCCATGCTGAAGTCCTTGGTGCTCTCCCAGCTGGGTTGTTGGCTTGTAGACGTTTCGTTACCCCGCCAGGTAACGGCATCAGTGTGAGGGAGTGTGGGGCTTGCCCCCTTTTTATACACAGTGGCTTGCCGGTTTTGGTGAGTCTGTGGTTTTCCTCTTTGTACTGATTAGGGCAGGGGTCTTCAAACTTGGCCTTTTGATGACTTGTGGACTTCAACTCCCAGAATTCCTCAGCCAGCTGAAGGAAGTCCACAAGTCATCAAAGGGCCAAGTTTGAAGACCCCTGGATTAGGGTATTATTTTCTGGTGTTTGTCTGGTGTTAATCCCTGCTTATCTGGCTGTTGGCTGCCGAAAAGGAAGCCTTCTGGTCTTTTTGTTTCCTTCTTAGCTTTTTAATTGAATGTATAAATGTGATTGATGGGTCAATCGATGGCTGATACGTCGGAATGTCAAACTTCTAAGAATTCCCGAGCGTTTAAGGTTTCGGCTTGGTCTAGGACGCTCACATTTTCCCAGTTGAAACTCTGACCGAGTCTGTCCACGTCTGGCGAGTTTTCACTGAGTCTCCTTGGTGTTCATGGAGGAGCGCTGCTCATCTTCTGCCTGTCTGTCCTCTTCCACAATTTAGCCCGGAGCTACAAATATTTTCTTTCTTGAAATCTCTTTTTCCTTGCTACCAAAGTACAATCTTGGCGTCTCAAGGCTGCCCTCTAGTAGACAAGGACCGCAATAAACCACGCCGATAAAAGAGAATATTCCGTAGCTCAGGGTTGAAATGAGGGGTCCTTGGCGCTCTCTGAGCTTGGTGGTTTCTTGCAGACATTTCGTGACCCAAACTAGTAACGTCCTCAGAGCTAGTGGGGACCGGGGTTTGCTCTCAATTTATATTCTAATGTTTGCCTTGTCGGTGTTGGTGGGGGTGATCTTGCAAGTTCTTTGTTTGTGCTGTTTTTCTGTTAGCTTGTTTGGCAGTTCCTTGATTGGAGTATTGTTTACTTCTCGATTGTTGCTCTGATGTTAATCTTGGTGCTAATCTATGCTCATATTGATTGCTGCTAGCGAGGTGTTTAAACAAACCAAAGAACTTCCAACACATCCTTCAAATCAGTCGCCCCTTTCTTAGGAAGAATCCCAGAATGGCGTTGATGTTGAGACTCTAGAAAGAGTGCAGAGAAGAGCAACAAAGATGATTAGGGGGATGGAGGCTAAAACATATGAAGAACGGTTGCAGGAATTGGGGATGGCCAGTCTAGAGAAAAGAAGGACCAGGGGGACAGGATAGCAGTCTTCCAATATCTCAGGGGCTACCACAAAAAAGAAGGGGGGAGGGTCCACCTATTCTCCAAAGCCCCTGAAGGCAGGACAAGAAGCAATGGATGGAAACTAATCAAGGAGAGAAGCAACCTGGAACTAAGCAGAAGCTTCCAAACAGAACAATTAATCAGTGGAACGACTTGCCTCCAGAAGTTGTGGGTGCTCCAACACGGGAAGCTTTCAAGAAGAAATTGAACAGCCATTTGTCTGAAATAATATTATAGGGTCTCCTGCTTGAGCAGGGGGTTGGACTAGAAGACCTCCAAGGTCCCTTCCAGTTCTGTCATTCAGTTCTTCTTTGGGGATTCATTTCATTTCATTTCACATCTTCGGCTGGGATCCGTCCAAGCCATCGCCTTCGCTAGAAGAAGGGCTGGCAAAATGAGCCGTCGTCCTAAAGAAGAATTTTCTTCTTGGCCGGCCGATGCCAAGCGAGAGGAATAAATCTCCCTCTTTGCCTTGTGAAAAAAAAACAAAACACAATTTGCTGCTTAAGCCTGTCCAGGAAAATTGAAGAACAGAAGGCACCAAATGAAGTATTATAGAGATGGGGTGGCAGCCAGGAAAAACTGCAAGGAGAGAGGTTTAGAGAATGTGTTGGCTGTTTCGCTTTTGTACATACCCGAGCCAAGAGAACAATACGAATGCATCCTCTTAGAGAATTAGAATACAAAATAACAGAGTTGGAAGGGACCTTGGAGGTCATCTAGTCCAACCCCCTGCTCAGGCAGGAAACCCTATTCCATTTCTGACAAATGGCTGTCCAAGTCTCTTCTTAAAAACCTCCAGGGATGGAGCACCCACAGCTTCTGGAGGCAGGTTGTTCCACTGGTTAATTGTTCTCACTGTCAGGAAATTTCTCCTTGGTTCTAGGTTGCTTCTCTCCTTGATGAGTTTCCATCCATTGCTTCTTGTCTTGCCTTCAGGTGCTTTGGAGAATAGCTTGACTCCCTCTTCTTTGGGGCAGCCCCTGAGATATTGGAACACTGCTGTCATGTCACCCCTGGTCCTCCTCTTTGTTAAAATACACCTACCTAATTCCCACAAACATTCATTGTAGCCTTGAAGGTGCAGCTTTGTCCAGAGGCTGTAAAAACAGCACGGAGCTCTGTGATGCTCTCTCTGCAAAGTCTCTTCCAACTCTTATTATTCTGTGTTCTGTGTTCATTCCAGGACAGCAGGAAAAAAAAAAGGCAGAGTCATCAGGTTGGTGTTTAGATTGTCCAATTTTGGGTCCTGCGGAATCTTAGATTCTGCGTCCCTGCCTTGCCATTTCTGCAAGGCTTGTTTTCTGGCCCTGGAGACTGAGATCTTTGCTCCTCCTGGTGGCATAACCTGGGCCAAAGTGTCAGGAAGAAGAGGCGAAAAGCAATAATAATAATAATAATCACAGTGAGCGAGGAACACCCGCGTTGGTGGGGTTTTCTCTGCATCCGTCCAGGCATCTCGGTCAGCAGTTTTTGCCCCTCTCCGAATGAAATTCTCTTCCTGTATTTGAGAAACGGCAGGAATGCAGAGAGGCGGAGACTCTCCAAGAGAGGGAAGCCGATTCAATAAGTTACCACATCTTTTCAATCCAGAATAGAGCTGGAAGGGACCCTGGAGGTCTTCTAGTCCAGCCCCCTGCTCAAGCAGGAGACCCTGTGCCATTTCAGACAAATGGTTATCCAGTCTCTTCTTGAAAAGAGCACCCACAACTTCCGGAGGCTTTGAGTTACAGAAAAATAATAAGGCAGAAATACCCATGAATAAATAAATAACATTTCCAGGTCATTTCAGGCTCCAGATTAAACGGCCCAGGGGAGTGTGGGGCCGGCATTTTAAGAGCCTGGAAAACCTAAGAGGTCATCAAGTCCAACCGTAGGGGGGGGGAAATAGCTAAGGTGGAAAGGTGTGTTTTATTTTATTGCATTACTCTTATTTTTGGGGTGTGTGTGCACTATTTTCTGTTTTCCGAAGTGACAGACGCGAATCCTCTGCTTCAAAGCCAACTGAGGTGGCCTCTTTCCAACGTCGCTGGAAGCTTCCAGGATTGCACCCTGGATATTCTTGGGGAAACGTCTTCGCTCTCCCTCGCCACTTGCTTCTCTCCCTTGTTCCTTCCGGCTCTCGGGAGAGGAACTCCGACAGAGAGGAAGTGCAACTATTAACCTAAGGAATGGGGAACCCTGGCTGAGTCCTCATGACTAACTTTCACAAGCTACCTACCTTCTCTGTTTCCTTTTATGGAGATGGGATGGAAGAGAGGATCACCAGGGATCCCAGAGGCAAGGGGACACCTGGCTGCCCTTGGAGGCTGCTGGCTTTCCATCCGCAGACGTCTGCACGGTGTGTTTGTGTCCGTGCCTGACGTCCAAGGCCGCAGATGTTTGCTCTGCAAAGCATCTTTTACAGCCAGCCTTGACTTAACAATCCCTTGTTTAGTGACCGACGTTGCAACGGCACTGAAAAAAGTGACTTTTTTCACACTTACAACCGTCGCAGCGTCCCCAGGGCCACCTGATCGAAATTCAGAGGCTTGGCAACTGGCGTGTACTTCTGACGGTTGCGGGGTCCCGAGAGATGTGTGTCTGTGTCACGTGATCCCCTTTGGCGGCCGTCTGACAAGCAAAGTCAATGGGGAAGCCGGATTCACTTAACAACCGCAGGGGTGTACTTAACCACGAGGGCGAGAAAGCTCGTAAAATGGGGCAAAACTTTCCTGCCTGAGCAGGGGGTTGGACTAGATGGTCCCTTCCAAGGTCCCTTCCAACTTTATTATTAGTATTAATATTATGAATATTATTATTAAACATGGACCACCCTGATGCTAGCAAGCAAAATGCCCGGGAGTTTGCGACCTCTTCACTTTCTTTCTTTCGCTTTGATTTTGTTTGGTTTTGCAAGTTTCTCGCCCTCTTGACGGCAGGCTGCAGGAAAAACCCCATAGCTCAGCAACGTAGAGATAAGCGAAAGGGGCAGCTGAGTGTGTTAAACATTGTGGTGGGCTTGCAAAATCAGAAGCGATATCTGGATGTTAACAGCTGCTATCTTAAGAGCTGCCTCTATCTGGGGCGGACGTGTGCCCGGTCTGCATGGACGGCCCTTACTCACGAGATGGCTAACCTTGCTTTCTGCAGCCCCAGGTCAGGAACGTGACCCCTCTTATCCAGCAAGGACCACCTCCTGGGGGACCCACCCCCCATCCACCCCAAACAGGCAGCGCCCGATGTTATTTTAAGGAAACCCTGGATTTTAAAGGGAAATTCTGCCTTCAGGCCTTCCGGGGTCGCTCTCCACAAATGTCTTCCCTCCTTACCCTTCTTCTATATTTTGCCTTTCTGTGGGGAAAAACAAGCCAGCCAGAAATAAATACAGGTAGTCCTGGACTTACAAGAGTTTGGTAAAATTACAACGGCATTGAAAAATGTGACTTAGGACCGTTTTTCATACTTATGGCCGTTGCGGAATCCCCGTGGTCAGGGGATCAAACTCCAGAGGCTTGGCAACTGGCATGTACTTAGGACGGTTGCAGTGTGTCCCAGGGGGCTCAAGTGGATCCCCTTTTGCGACCTTCCGGCGAGCAAATTAAACGCTGAAGCCCAATTCCCTTAACAACGGTGTGGTTAATTTATCAGCTGCGGTGTGGGCTCAACTGTGGTCGTAAATCGAGGATTACCTGCAAATAAAATCTAGGTGATCTCTGAATGGCGGGCTCCCGTCAGAATCCTAGAAGTTTGTGACGGTCCTGTGTCGTAACAATCATAAAACAGGCCGGTCGTAGGACTGAGTTGATTTGACGACTCTGTTCGCGGCCGTCGTTAAGCAAACACAGTGGCCGTAAAGAGAACCAAGGGTTTGCTACGGGCGTGGTTTGGCCAAAAGCCAGAAGTGATTTTGGAGAAACCGTCATAAAAACGCGGTCCCGTGACTGTGGGATGCTGCCAATGCAGCCATGTTGCTGAGGGCTTGAAGTCCGATCATGTAACCTCCCACCGTTGCAACTAGGAGTTGGAGTCCTGAGTCCCCTTTGAATGGTTGCTAGACAACTGGTCGCAAGGCGAGGACTTCCTGTAAGCGGTTGGGAAGGAGGCCTCCTTGCTCTTTTGAATAAAATTTGAATTCGCCCCATTGTTTTCTTTTATCAGCCTGGTATCAAAGAAGGGGGCAGGAACTGATGCATTGAGTCACCGAATATCGGCCGAAGATTGATTAGGGCCTGTGAGCTGTCTGTCTCCTGTGGGCTTCCCCCAAAGTAATTCTTGAAGGACAGTCAAAATCTGGTTTCAAAAGGAGGAAACGTTGCCCCCCAAAAGCAGGGCTGCTGTGTAAAAACTCTGCATGTTGTGATTCCACTTGGGGAGGTGAGAAAGCCCTCTGTACACCCTCAGGAGATAGCCAGAATCATCGTTGTTCCTTCTAGAGTAGGGGTGTCCAACCTTGGCCACTTTAAGTCCTGTGGACTTCAACTCCCAGAATTCCCCAGCCAGCCACGCCCAAAGTCACCCAGCAGACTTTTATGGCTAAGGCAGGACTAGAACTCACCATCTCCTGGTGATTGGCCCAAAGTCACCCAGCTGGCTTTCATGCCTAAGGCAGGACTAGAACTCACCGTCTCCTGGTGATTGGTCCAAAGTCACCCAGCTGGCTTTCATGCCTAAGGCGGTACTAGAACTCACCATCTCCTGGTGATTGGCACAAAGTCACTCATGCTGGCTGGGGAATTCTGGGAGTTGAAGTCCACAGGTCTTAAAAGTTGCAAAGGTTGGGCACCCCAGCTCTAGCAGCAAAGATTCTGGCTACCCTCTGAGGGAGTACAGAGTGTTTTCTCATCCCTGCTGTAAGAGGTCCAAAGGCTGAGCAAAGAGAAGGAAGAAGGAATCTGTTTTTTTTTCTCTGTTCTTCTTTTCCAGAGCAGAATAACATCATACCTGAGAAGGGCAGGACCCACTTTGCACCACGTCACTGGATGCCAACACAACTTCCTTCTGCTTGTCGTGTTGACTGAGCATCACGGCTGAGCCCGAGACACTTGCCCTGGAGTCAAGAAGCTCAGCCCCCTTTGGCTCCTCTCCTTTCCATAAAAGGTGCCCTCCTGAACACTTTCCTACGCCAGAGGGACCAGGAAGAAAGCACCACAAATTACCCTGAGAATCTGGCAGAGTTTTCCATCTACGTCCATGGCAGGTCTCCTCCAGGTGGAAAATTCCTGATACCTGGATGTGAACTCACTTCTCTCAGATCCCCACACCCCTCCAGGAGCAGAAAGCCCAACCCAAAACTTTTAAATTCAATCCAACACCTTTAAACTATTCTAATAGGCTCAAGAGAAAGGAAAGAAAAGAAAAGAAAGAAGAAAGGAAGGAAGGAAGGAAAGAAAGAAAGAGAAAGAAAGAAAGAAAAAAAGGAAGGAAGGAAGGAAG
>NW_015391292.1:17463-26775 GCF_001527695.2 Protobothrops mucrosquamatus
AAAGTTGCTAGGATGAACCTTCCTGTAACATAGAGTTCCAAAGACTTCAGCCCAACCAGCTGTCAGGAGACCATCAGAAAGTTGCTAGGATGAACCTTCCTGTAACATAGAGTTCCAAAGACTTCAGCCCAACCAGCTGTCAGGAGACCATCAGAAAGTTGCTAGGATGAACCTTCCTGTAACATAGAGTTCCAAAGACCTCAGCCCAACCACAGAGAAGGGCTTCTGCCACGTCCCAACCGCATTCATGGATGGGTTGTGGAAGAGAAGATCCAAAGAAAATCCCAAAGCAGATGGAAACATCACGGGAACAATCTAAGGGGGCATCTGATTATTCCCACCGCCCCCGTTTCTAGTTAGTGTCCTTCAATCCCATCTTCTGTCACCAGACATGTAGAGGAGAAGGCCTGGGTGGGGGAGCAGAGGTCTCTGTCCACTCCTGTTTTAGGACTTCTCCTTTAGTTGGGCAAAACTTCCTTTTCGGGAGACGTGTACAAAATTGCACAGTCCGGCCGATGGGGAAATGTGACTTTCTTTGACTCAAGAAGTCCGAGTCAGCTCCACCCTTCTGGCATCCCGTACATCCTGCTGTAACCCTTGCATCCAGCATCCAGGGACAACTGGGGGGGGGGGTGTTAGCTTTACGAAAGCTCTTTCTCCCCCACCCCACCCTGTCCACTGCAGAGGGAAGATGCTGATACGATGACTTCTCAAGGGCCTTCCGATGATGAAACGTTTATGATTCATAGGCATGTAAAAAAAAAAACACAAAACACCCAAAGAGTGAAATTCCATCCAGAAAAAGGCAGGAGCCATTCAGGAGACAGGAAGGGGGTCCTGCCTGATTGTGTCTTGGCGATTGGTTGAGGACGACCACCTGCCAACTTCGTCTTGTTAAGAAAGAAAAGGAGGGACTGCTTATCTCCTGGATGTTCACCTCTTAATGGCTGTTTATGGGTTCTTGGCTTACCTGTGGGGCTCAGGTGAAAATAGGTGATGGGAAGAATTATATGGGTGGAAACGAATCAAGGAGAGAAGCAACCTAGAGCTAAGGAGGAATTTCCTGACAGTGAGAACAATTAAGCAGTGGAACGACTTGCCTCCAGAAGCTGTGGGTGCTCCATCCCTGGAGGCTTTAAAGAAGAGACTGGACAGCCATTTTGTCTGGAATGGTTTCCTGCTTGAGCAGGGGGTTGGACTGGAAGACCTCCAAGGTCCCTTCCAACTCTGTTATTTGTGGGGAGGACTTATGGGCAACCGAGGACTTATGGGCAGCCTCCTCCATTGAGCATATGAAATTTCCACGGGAGGTCTTCAGATCTGGCCATAACACCAGGTTTTTTTTCTCTCCTCATTTTCTCTGGGTAGATGAAACAGAATTAAGCCCCAGCGTCACCGGGCTTCAGTTGGAACCTCCCAACAGAAGTTACTTCATAACAGACCGAGAGGTCCTCCTCGGCTGTCGACACGATTTCCAAATATGTCCTTGCGGTGCAATACCTGCTCAGAAATGGCCAACCCCTTGTTCTCAGCCTAAACCACTTCCTGTGTCATCTGAGAAATGACGGGCCAAGGGGAAGGCTCTCCCTGAGGTTGGCCTAAAGCAGCAGTAAAAACACCGAGCGACTGTAAGAAAGGGGAATCTCTTGGGGAATCTCTCTGATCCCTTTTCTGCATTGGCCGCTGGATTCCGCCTCGGCTGCAGCAAGGGCACAAAATGACGACCTAAGAGGGAGCAGCGACAGTCTTTGTGTTGCTGAGCAGCGCGGAAGGACAATACACGGATGAGTGAATGGATGCCTGGTGCTTCTGAGTGGGAGGTCAAGAGCCTTCCTTTGGATACGCCACACCTGCCGATGCCACCACAAAAACACACAAGCACACCGTTCTTTTCCCCCCTCAAGTGGCCTACAGGTAAATTTTCAAAAGCTCCTCCTCCCTTCCTAGGCTCAGGGGATTTGGGGATTGTCTCCTTTCCACCACAAACCGGGACACCATCTTCCTTCCCGGGTTGCTGGCATTGGGGATGCCCTGGAGAAGGACTTGCCAGGCTTTTGTGCAAGACGGTGGGTGAGGGTCACGTGGGGAAGCAAGGAGGAAGGAAGCGTGACCAGGAAGCTGAAACGATATCTCAGCTTTTGTGGGTGCAAGAGAAGAAGACAGGGTTGGTCTCCAAGAGAAAGGAATGAACGTGAGGCTACCTTCGGTTCCTACACAGAGCTTTTGGGCTGACCTTTGGAGGGTCTGTCCTGGACCCTATCTTATAGAAGACTGTTGGGCTGGCTTTTTGAAGAGGGTCTTCAAAACGTCCTCAGCCGGAAGGTTCACACCCTACTGACCAATGGAGAACCCTAAGAAGATAGACCGTGCCTCTGGTCCATGCAAGACCCTCTGGAGTTGGAGACCAGACAGAGCAGGACCAAACTTATCTTTGAATGCCGGCAACATTTGCAATCATAAGCACGTAAACGAACAACTCCAGGCCTCCTCTTGTCAATAAATAAGTTGTCCAGCAGAGTTATATCTTGGACATGACTTTGTTGGCCTTCAAGGGGGGGGGCTTTTGCATGAGCTGCCTTTCATCTAATCTCTTCCAGATGGCGATTCCCAGTAGAAGTTCAAAGAGGCCCACTTTTTACCTGACGTTTGGCCTTCTGAGGGCATGGTGGAAGTTGACCTCCAAAAGGGAGATAAAGCTGTCAGTCAGGGCAACCAAACTGAGGATGCACTTCAGGGTCACTCCAATAAATTCAGTGAAGCTAATGGACTAGATGAGAACTGTCCAATGTCCCTATTTTACTTGTTTAAAGTCCCCTGCTCTCAAAAAGATAAAAGGGGGTAAGGGTTGTCCCTTCTCTCCAGGATACTGGATGTTTCTCCTGTGGCTCAAGTTCGCTGATCAAGTTCTCCTTCTCCCTTCCATCCTTCTTCTCCTACTTCTCTCTCCATCCTTCTCCTCCTCCTTCCTCCTCCATTCCATCCTTCACCTTCTCCTCCTCCTCACATCCTTCTCCTCCTCCTTTCTCTTCCATCCTTCTCCTCCATTTCTCCCTTCCATTCTTCTTCTCCTTCCTTCCTTCTCCTCCTCCTCACATCCTTCTCCTCCTCCTTCTCTCTTCCATCCTTCTCCTTCTCTTTATCCTACTTTTCCCTTCCATCCTTCTTCTCCTCCTTCTCTCTCCATCCTTCTCCTCCTCCTCCATTCCACCCTTCACCTTCTCCTCCTCCTCCTCCTCCTCAAATTCTTCTCCTCCTCCTTTCTCTTCCATCCTTCTCCATTTCTCCCTTCCATTCTTCTCCTCCTTCTCCTTCTTCCTTCCCCTTCTCCTCCTCCTCCTCCTCACATCCTTCTCCTCCTCCTCCTTCTCTCTTCCATCCTTCTCCTTCTCTTTATCCTTCTCTCTTCCATCCTTCTCTCTTTCCTCCTCATCCTCCTCCTCTTCCTCCTCCTCCCTCCCTCCCTCCTTCCCCCCCCAAAAAAGTCTGTTGACTCCTGACCTAGCCAACGTCTTCTGCCTTGCCACTTTCAATCTATCTTTAGGACAAAATGGGAGGATATGAAAAGCAGCCACAGAAAAACAGACCATCCATAATTAGTGCTGAAAAGAAAAGGAAAGGAAGGTTTGAGTTGCAGAAGACAGAAACAAGATGCTGAGCCAAGGAAGGAAAAAGGAGAGGTGGGGCTGGACGCCGCCAAGGCCTTTTGAGTTCATGAAACGTTACATCTGCCCCTTCAGGCTTCCTAGGAACAGGCTGCTGGATTTAGAAATAAAGCAAAAGAATGTGAACGCTTCCTTCTCCACCTTCCAGAGGCCTTTTAGAGTCTTTTAGACAGAATCAAAAGCTTAGAGCCCTAATATTGTTTGCATTCTTTTAAGTGGCGTCTTCTCCCAATTACCACTGTTTTCAGACCACTACACCTCATGAAAATTTTGAGAAAGTTTGTTCCGAAAAAGAGCCTTTAGAATCCCAGAAAATGTTGAACAATTGAGCTGTGGATTGTCTTGCTAAATAAAATAAAATAAAATGAAATGAAGAAGCTTTGTTTCCTCTTTGACCAGTTCTGAATGGACGATGAGGACTAGAAACCTACGGGTTGCCATTGTTTTTAAAGATATATGGGGATGCTCAGTATTCATTAAGAACTTCCACAAAGACTTTAGGCCTATACAGTGTGGATACATCAGCAACCCTTTTGAAATTCTGATACTCAAAAGCATCCGATCTAGGAACATGAGATGGTATAGAGGGCCTCCTGCTCAAGCAGGGGCTGGACTAGAAGACCTCCAAGGTCCCTTCCAAGTCTGTTATTCTGTTATTTTAGGACACTGTCCAGGCTTTCTTCAAACTTGTGCTAAGCTGAGGCAGGTGCTTAGTTACAATTCCTCTTTATGTGAACAGGAAGCTTGCTTAGTATCTCATGTTTAGTATCTATTGTCGGTACTTCAAAAATGGGTGGTAAGTATCTCTTAAAGTGAGAACAGCCTGTAAAATGTTGGCTTGTTTCTCCATGAGAAACCAAGAGCAAGAGGAACAGAGCAGGCAATGCTGAACAAAACGGATGGATAAACCTGGCTTAAGAAAGTCAGAAGAAGGCCTGTCGGTGACATGATTAACAAATAATAGGCTTGGAAGGGACCTTGGAGGTCTTCTCGTCCAACCCCCTGCTCAAGCAGGAGATCCTATACCATTTCAGACAAATGGTTGTCCAATCTCTTCTTGGAGCATTCACAACTTCTGGAGGCAAGTCGTTCCACTGGTTAATCGTCAGGAAGTTTCTCCTTAGTTCTAGGTTGCTTTTCTCCTTGATTAGTTTCCATCCGTTGCTTCTTGTCCTGCCTTCAGGGGCTTTGGAAAATAGCTTGACCCCCTCTTCTTTGTGGCAGCCCCTCAAATACTGGAACGCTGCTCTCCTGTCACCCCCAGTCCTTCTTTTCATTAAACTGATTGATTGAAGATGACAATGATGTTCGTAGCAGTCCTAATTCTCTGGAGATGAAACCCATAAACCAGTGTTTCTCAACCTTGACAATTTTAAGGCATGTGGACTTCAACTCCCAGAATTCCACAGCCAGCATTGCTGGCTGTGGAATTCTGGGAGTTGAAGTCCACATGCCTTAAAATGGTCAAGGTTGAGAAACACTGCTTAAACCATTGGTGCTATTTTGTTTAGTTTAGTTTAGTTTGGTTTGGTTTGGTTTGGTTTGGTTTGGTTTGGTTTAGACAGTCCTTGTTGACTTTTTCCCATTTTGTGGAGAGAGAGAGAGAGAGAGAGAGAGAGAGAGAGAGAGAGAGAGAGAGAGAGAGAGAGAGAGAGAGAAGGAAGGTGATAAAACTGAAGCTGTGGAATTCCACCGCCTACGCTTGTGAGCTCAGCCGTATCAGCCTCGGCAGGGCACAGACTCTCCTCTCCCGGATGATTTAGCCTTGAACCAGACAGGGAGGAGAGAACACACCACGACCTGCTGAAAAGTCATAAAAAAAATATATGCTCTCCGGGGCAAAATGCCTCCATTCCCCCAAAGGTCCAGCTGGGAGAGTTGAATGGCAATTTACAATAAATGGGAGGTTTCCCAGCAATCACACCTTTTTATGGGTTCCTTGACACCGGATTAGATTGTGTTTAGATTGCCTCCTTGCCTGGCTTGACAGCATCACGTCTCCGGTGGGTCCCCCCCTGGCTGACTGGAGGGAGAATCCTTTCAGCTGTCCTCCGGTTGGGCCGGAGAAGGGTGCAAGGCTAGGGTGGGGTTTTCAGGGTGGGGTCCCTCTCTTGGTCTTGAGGCTCTGGGAAGGGACCCAGCTGGCGTCCCTCTGAGTGCAGCAGAGTCTGCAAGCTTTGCAGAGGGTGGGTGTGATGCATGCTTTGGGCAGGGTGTGCCGAAAGGACCTCTCCTCCTGACCACATCATGTCATGCTCCTCTAATGTGTCGGACTTATGATTTGACTTTGGGACTGCTCCAGAGTCCCTCCATGGGGCCCTGTTGGTTGGCTGTTTCCATCTGTTTCTCTAGGGCTGTTTGGCCTGGCCTAGAGAAGCCTGGAGGAGCAGGAGAGGCAGTTTGGTCCAGTGGTTAAGGCACCTGGTTGGTAAACGAGAGACTATAAGTTCTATCGTGGCCATGAAAGCCAGCTGGGAGACGGTGAGTTCTAGTCCCGTCTTAGCCATGAAAGCTGGCTGAGTGACTTTGGGCCAGTCACTGGGAGGCTGTGAATTCTAGTTCTGCCTTAGGCATGAAAGCCAGCTGGAGGGTGGCGGCTTTGGGCCAATCACTAGGAGTTTAGTTTAGTTTAGTTTAGTTTAGTTTAGTTTAGTTTAGTTTAGTTTAGTTTAGTTCTGCCTTAGCCATGAAAGCCGGCTGGGTGACTTTGGACCAGTCACTAGGAGACTGTGAGTTCTAATCCCGCCTTAGCCATGAAAGCCCACTGGGTGACTTTTGGCCAGTCACCAGGAGACGGTGAGTTCAAGTCCTGCCTTAGGCGTGAAGGTCAGCTGGGTGAACTTTGGGCCAGTCACTCTCTCCCAGCCCAACACTCTGTTGCCTGCTCCCCCCCTTTTTTTTAAAAAAAAACCCCACCTTCCATCCCACATGCCAATTGCTGCTTTTAGTTGACATGGGTTGAACTTGGCAAAGCGAAGCTGGGTTGCAAGTGGTGATGAGCTGTAGGCGAAATTGGGAACTGAAAAAAGGAAAGATTCCCTCCCAAAAAAGGATCCTGGCACAGCCTTCCTGTATTGTTCCCCAGAAAACCCCACAGAAGACTTTCAGGTGATTATGAGTTGAGTTTGACTTAAAGGGGGCTTCGCCTTGCAACTGAAGGAGATTTGGGGATTGCCCCCCAAAGTCTCTGGAGCGGCCTAAAATGGCTCTTCACTTTTATTATAATGTACATGGTAGAAGGAGAAGGTGGAAGCTGGTGGATCTTATCCAGAACCTTCTAGTCAGCTGGTGGTAGGATCTAAATACATGGAGAGATGTCCTGTTTTATGACTTGATATTATGGAAACTGGCTCCCCTTCCCACAACCGAGCTGAGAAATGACACGGGTGTCCCAACTCAGCCTTTGTGTAGCTGCTCCAACTCCAGGTTCAAGCGAAGGAGAATCTTCCCCGGAGTCCTTTGAGGAGAAAGAAAAGTGGGAAGACTTGGGACCTGCCTTGGTTACCCCACAAATCCAACTGCATTGGTTTCCCAGATGGTAAACTGGACCTTGAGGGCCCAAGCTGAATTTCCCCCCCCCCAAAGTTCAGCCTTTTACAAAATTAGCTATTGTTTCATTTAGAAAAGGGAAAACACCGTTGGTATACATTTCAGTTGTGAGGGGGTGGATGGGAATTTCCTAAATGTATTTAGGTGATTTTGAACAGAGTTTAGGCTCTCGTATACAGCATCACGGTGAATATTATCTTCTAGCCCACCTTTATTATTTTTACAAAGAACTCAAAATGAGAAACGTATCCAACACACCTTCCTCCTCCAATTTCCCCCACAGCAACAACCCTGTGGGGTGGGCTGGGCTGAGGGGGAGAGGGACTGGCCCAAAGTCACCCAGCTGGCCTTCACAGCTAAAGTGGGACTAGAACTCTCCGCCTCCTGGTTATTGGGCCAGAGTCCTGCTTTCTAGCCTGGAGCCTTAACCACTAGACCAGGGCTCTCCAAACGTGGCCCTTTTATGACTTGTGGACTTCAACTCCCAGAATTCCCCAGCCAGCATGGCTGGCTGAGGTAGTCTTAAAATGTTAAAACAAGTCTTAAAAGTTGCCAAGTTTGAAGAGCCTTGCATTAGACCCAGCTGGCTAGGAATGAAATCCAGAGTGGTATAAATGTGATATTGTATGTCTTGTTATCCCAAACTCTTTTTTTTTTAAAGGAATTACTCCACTTCCCATCATTTCTACAATAGTGACTGGAAATTTAATTCCTTACTATGCAGACTAATAGATCTGCAAGTCACCGCCTTAAGGGAAGACTCCGCTAGGAAGGAAGGCCTGTTGAATGCAGCAGAATTTATGTCAGGTATTTTACTCATGCATTACTCAGTGTATCAACTCTGCATCGTTTGTGGGCAACGGCTGATATAACGGATTGTTTTTGTTGCAACGCACAATTTGGAAAACGAGCTCCTTTTAAGCGTTGCACGAGATTGGCAAGGCTTCCTGGTTGCAGAAGGGAAGAAGATCCGGAGAATTTCACAAGATCCCTGCTTGGGATCTTCCAGAGAGACAGACGAGCAGTCCCCAACTTATGACCACATTGGGGACTAGTAATATTTGTTGTGAAGCAGTGAGGTTGCAAAGCGAGACATCACATGACCTTACATTAACTTTGCTTGTCAGAAGCGGGGTGGAAGGTCACCAATGGCAACACACACACACACACACACGGATGCTGCAGTGGTTGTTAAGAGTGAGGTCCCGTTGTGAGTCACTTATTTTTTAGTATCCTTGTAACTTTGAATCACTGTTAAACAAATGGTCGTAAATTGAGTACTATGTATATTGAGGGCTCCATTTGACATCCTTAGATGTGTCTTACAATTTCAGGGGAGGTCATCTGAATGGGGTTTGAGCTATTGGGACTTAGTTTTGCACAAATTGCCTGCCCCATCCCCTAATTGAACAACTGCAGTGATTCAATTTAACAGCTGTGGCAAGAGAGGCCGTAAAACGGGGCAAACTCACCTAAATGTTTCACTTAACAACAGAAATGTTGGACTCGATTGTGGACGTAAGCTAAGGATTACCTGGGCCTAGAGATCAAATTCTCCTGGACCTGCAGGTTTGTTTTGTTTTGTTTCCATCTGTGCAGAATTAAGCCAAACATAATTCTTCCCTAGAGACTAGTGCTTCTGAGCATACACAGAGTCTCTTTTATGGCAGGATCCTTTTGCTAGGCTCTGGAGGAGGGCAACTCTCCCGAGGAGTTTTCTAGAAGAGGGAAATCTGGAACCGGAGGAAGGCTTCGGAGAAAGCAAACTTACTTTCCATCGCTTCCAGTAAACAAGTCAGCTAAAAAAAAAAAAGCTATTCTAGAGAAATCAGGAAGGGATTCTCAAGCACAAGGCAGAAAACCGGCGGCCTCTTTTGCAGGGGGAAAACTTCCCAGATCCCTGGGGGGGGGTGTATTTCAGCCCAGCGGGATTCACATGGCTGTTTTAATGAGAAAGGACACCTTGTCTTCATCAAGACAACAGTCCACAGATGGAAGCCCATCACATCTGGACTTGGGCTTCCTTCCCTCTTGGGAAGGGCTGCTCAGGTCGACTTGGGTCCAGGGTTCAAATGCAGCTTTCCTGCAAGGGGGAAGGGGC
>NW_015391292.1:32529-33958 GCF_001527695.2 Protobothrops mucrosquamatus
TTTCTGGCAAGGGACCCTGTGGCCTTGGAGGCCCAGAGGGGCTGGGGAGATTAATATTTTGTGCAGGCCGGCGAGTGCTGAGGGACCGTAAGTGCTTGCCCCCTTCCGGGTGTGCCGGACCCCCTTCTTATGACCTCCCACCAGCTGCTTGGACATTGCTTGTTAAGGGCGTTCGAGACTGCCTTTAGGGGACCATCTCCCCCATCGTCCACAGCCTGCCGGGCCAATAGGCCTTGCCATGGTCTGGCCTTCCCTTCCTCGCCCAGGTCTCTGAAAGGGAGGAAACGCAGGGCAGGAAGAATGGCGAGTCGGGCCAGCAGGCAAGCATACAAGAGGAGTTGATGATGATGAAAGGAAGGAAGGAAAAAAGAGAAAGAAAGAGAGGAAGGAAGGGAAAGAAAGAAAGAAGAAAGAAAAAGATTGGAAAAAAAGAGAGGGAGGGAGGAAGGGAAAGAAAGAAAGAAAGAGAAAGAGAGAGAAAGAAAAAAAGAAAGAAAGAAAAAAAGATATTAATATTGGAAAGCCAGTTTGGTTGTAGTGGTTAAGGCTAGAAGCCAAGAGACCGCGAGTTCTAGTCTCATTTCAGACACAAAGCCAGCTGGGTGAACAGTTGTGTCATTAAATCATCCACCAAGCTGTCTTTTTAGGGCAGAGTTCTAAAGATGGATAAACATGTAAAAATGATAGTAGTAGTAGCAGTAGCAGTAGCAGTAATAATAATAATAATAATAATAATAATAATAACAACAACAACAACAACAACAACAACAACAACAACAACTTTATTGTCACTTTGAATGTACACCAATCGGCATACATCAAAATGAAATAGTGCAACAGTTCTCAGTTGATTGAGTCCTTTGGTGATTCAGACCGATTTCTTCCCCAGCTTTTCATCCCTACTTTCTCTTTTCTGAGTCCTCGTTTTCCGCTTGCAGAACGCAACAAGTGAGGAGAACCGGGAGGAGAACATCGGCATGAACTTGATGGAGTTTTCAGATGAAATCCTCTTACACATCTTGCGATACACTCCTGTGTCAGATCTTGTCTTGAATGTCCGAAGGGTCTGTCGGAAACTCTCCGCCCTTAGTCTTGACAAAAGCCTCACTCAGACCGTGATCCTGCATAAAGATTATCAGGTGAGCAGGGGCTGTCAAAGGCGGTCCAGAATTAGGAGGAAGTTGCGTGGCACTGAGTATGGTGTGTATTTGATGCCTGAAGTTTATAAAAATACTAAAGTGGGACACAAATAAATAATAAATAGAATAAACGCGCCTAGCAGTGTATCTTGTTTGATTTGAAGAGATTTCCAGAGGCCTCTTAACATCAGAGATGGCCTGTGGGTGGGTGGGTGGGTGGGTGGGTAGGTAGATAGATAGATAGATAGATAGATAGATAGATAGATAGATAGATAGATAGATAGATAGAT
>NW_015391293.1:0-16521 GCF_001527695.2 Protobothrops mucrosquamatus
TTTAGAACAAATTTCTCTTGGGACATAACAGTTTGATTTAGTTATATAGCATTAAGATGAAGATTTTTCTGAAGAATTGCTGTTTCATAGATCAATTGATAAAAATGAGAATAGTTGTCAGCTTTGGCTGGAAGAAGCCTCAGTTGGGGGGAAGGAAGCACCAGAAGCATCAGTGTTTTAATCTAAGAACAAATGAGCATGTCACCACTCAACCTGTCTCTGAACTGGAGTTAGAAGAATCTGAATTGCCAGAAAAGGAGGATAAAGGAGGAAGAATTGAAATCATTTGAAATCAAACATATTGGAAGGAAGGAAGGGCAAGAAAAATATTAGTTGTAAAGATATTTCAATAATTTGATCAGATTTCTCGATGGTACACACCAGACATGTCAAACACAAGGCCCGGGGGCTGGATGCGGCCCGCAAAGTGGTTTCATGTGGCCCGCGAAGCCATCCTGGAAACAGTGAGGGAATGGCCCCCGCAGCCGTGGCCCTGGCTCAGGCCGGCCGGGAGCCAATGTACAATTTTGTGGTGGTCATCTATGCTGAAATGCATTCAGTCTTAGCTCCACAAGGCTGTCTGGAAACAGTGAGGAACCAGCCCCTGCCGCGTCGGCCCCGCCCCCTGGATGCACGCTGGGGAGGTGTCACCCTTTGTGAGGAATAAAGAAATGCACCATCGATTGGAAGTGGCCAGCAAATGGCCCTCGTCTACTTCACATATCCAGCTTGATGGGCTCTAGGGGAGGGGTTTCAGCAGGCAGGGGGCGCTCTCCTTACAGCGCCAAGAGCTGAGCTGGGTGGCGCAAATCTGATGAGAAGTGCAATGCTGCCTAACCCCCAGCCTGCCCAGTTTCAGCAGCCAGCAAGGTACAAAGCTGGCAAGCTTTGCACCGCCCGGCTCAACCTCTCGGTGTTGTGAGGAGAGCGCCCCGCTGTCTGCTGAAACCAGGCAGGTTGGGGCTGGGCGGCATTGCGCAGGTAATGTTGGCTCTCATGCTGCTCATGGCATCCCCTCCCCCAGAGCCCACCAAGCCAGATATGTGAAGTAGGTGAGGGTCATGTGCTGGCCACTTCCAGGTGATGGTGCATTTCTTCATTCCTCACAAAGGGTGATACTTCCCCAGCTGCGTTTCTTGCCTGTTTTTCTCCCTATCTCAAATATTTTCCCACCACTCTGTACTTAGGAAAGAAAGAAGGAAAGAAGGAGAGGGAGGGTCTGAATGAAGTCCTGCCTTAGTCCTGCCCTGCTGCCCTTTCACCATCCCCTTGCCCCCTCTTCCTGGCCTATCCTGGGGTCTTCCATCCTATTGCTAAGGAAGCTTTGGATACAAAGCCGGGTCTCCTCCCGTGGAGAGGGAATGGGCCTCCCTCTGACTTTGTCCTTGTACCTATCATGACCTGGCTAAGGAGAGCAAGCACAGCAGCAGCAGCCTTGAGGAGGTAAGTGCAGCTGGGCGCCCCCTTGGGGAAGTGGGGCTGGGCTTGGTGCCGCGGGTGCTCGAGGGCCAGGCTGGGTGTTTGACCTCTGCTGCCCAGGGCTCCGGGCAGCCCACACCACCATCCGGTCTCCCCCGCATGGCCTGAGAGGAACAGTGAGGCTCCTCCAGTCGACCATGCCTTGGCACTTGCCCTGGTCCCACCCCCTTCTGCTAGAGACACTCAGATCTGTCCCATTCCTGCCCAGGCCCCCACAGGTACCCTTGATGCGAATGATGTAGAGCTGGCCACACCCACCCAGTAGGCCACACCCACTCCATCCACGCCCACCCAGTAGGCTGCACTCACCCTGGCCACACCTACCCGGCCCCCCGAGGGCAACCGCAATGCTGATGCGGCCCTCAATGAAATTGAGTTTGACACCCCTGGTATACACAGTTCAAATACCAATAAAAGAGAATATTTAAGTAGCTCAGGGTTGAAATGAGGGGTCCTTGGTGCTCTCTGATCTTGGTTGTTTTCTTGCAGTCGCTTCATTACCCAAACTAGGTTACATCATCAATGCTAGTGAGGTATGAGTTTAGTTCTCAATTTATATTTTAGTGCCCTGTCGGTGTTGATGGAGATAGTCTTAAAGGTTCTTTGTTGGGCTGTTGGCTTGTTTGGCAGTTCCTTGATTGGCTATTGCTTACTTGATTGTTGTTCTGATGTTAATCTTGGAGTTAATTTTTTTATATATATAAATTTTTTATTGATTTTTTTAATACAGTTCAAAAGTATTTATTCAGCAAACGTGTTGTCTGAGTTTATCATTCACTAATACAAATTAAATTCCTAATCCCTTGTTCGTTTCTCCAGCCATTAATAAAATAAGTCCCAAGTTCTTTTTCTTTCAATCTCAGAGTAAGTATGTCCATTTCCGCACAATCTAATATTTTTTTAATTATATCTTCCTCTGGTGGTATTTCTTCATTTTTCCAATATTGTGCAAATATGATTCTTGCCGCTATTGTCACATGTAAAATTAACTATATACTTTGTTTGTCAAGCTTTTCTGGCATTATGCCTAATAAAAAAAGTTCAAGTTTAAAATCTATATGTTTGCCCATAATCCTTTCTAGTCAGGTATGTATTTTTGTCCAATATCTCTTTGCTTTAACACATGTCCACCATACACGATAATAAGTATCTGATTTGTGATTACATTTCCAACATCTATCTGACATATTTTTAAACATTTTTGCTAATCTTGCTGGTGGCAAGTGCCATCTGTAAAACATTTTATATAAACTTCCTTTATAAGAGATTGACATTGTCAAGTTATAATTTCTTTCCCAGAAGCTTTGCCATTTCTCTAAATCTATCTTGTATCCAAAATTCTTTGCCCATATTATCATTGTTTCTTTTACTTGTCCATCTTCCATTTTCAAATTCAATAAAAACTTATACATTTTCTTAATTAGTTTTTCATCAGAGGTTAATAATATTTGATCAAACAAGATCTGCTCTCTGTAAAATCCATACAATTTAACATCTTTATCATATCTCACTTGCATTTGTAAATATGACCACCGGAATAGATCAATACCTTGATTTTCCATCTCTTGTTTAGATTTTAAGTTCCCTTCAGAATTTAGAATATCTTTATATGTCCATATTTTCTCAAGACTGACTAAATTTGGATGTACAAATTGTATTGTTGAAAGCCACCCTGGAATTTTCAAGTATATTTTACATTTTATTTTTTCCCATGTTAGTAGTAATGCATTTCTAATATAGTAGTTTTGAAAATATTTATGAATTTTATTTTTCCCATACCATACGAAAGCGTGCCAACCGAGTTGTAAGTCATGTCTTCCTAAATACAACAATCTTTTATTTCTAAGAATTATCCATTCTTTTACCCGTGTTAATACTGGTGATTAATAATATAAAACCCACTCTGGCAAGCCAAAACTTCCATTTCCCTTAGCTTCTTGTAACATTTTCCATTTAATTCTAGTTTTCTTCCCTTGCCAAATAAAATTTAAAATTAGGGAATTTAAATCTTCAAAGAATTTTTCTCTCTAGTTTTATAGGTATCGTTTGAAATAAAAACAGTACTGTATTTTTGGTAATATATTCATTTTCACCGTAGCAATTCTTCCTAACATTGACAGTTGCAGATTTTTCCATTTTTCCAAGTCAAGTTTTATTTGGTTCAGTAATTTTATATAGTTATCTTCTTTTATCATTGAACATTTTGCTATCAAATATATTCCCAAGTATTTAACTTTTTTAACTATTTGTAATTCTATTTTTTCTGACATTTGTTTTTTTTAATCTGTTAGATTTTTAACTATCATTTTGGTTTTATCTCGGTTTATCTTCAGTACTGTTATCTCTCCAAACTGTTCTATCTTTTCCAATAATTTAGGAAGCATCTCTAAAGGTTCCTCTAGTCTAGGATAAATACCAAGTCATCTGCAAATGCTTGCAATTTATAAGTTTCACCTTTTATTTTCTTTAATTTCTGGATCTTGTCTAATATTTCTATTTAAAACTTCCAAAGTTAAAATAAATAACAGTGGACATAGTGAACATCCCTGTCTTGTGCCTTTTTTATGTTGAAATTCTCTGTATAGTCTCCATTTACAATCACATTTGCTGTTTGTTTATGATATGTTGTCTTAGTCATGTTTATAAATTTTTGTCCAAAGTCCATTGTTTTTAGTTGTTGAATCATAAATTGCCAGGAAACATTATCAAATACCTTTTGGGTGCCTAAAATACTAGTGCCAATTGTTTCCCTAGATTCATTTCATAATATTCCAATATGTCCATTATAACTCTTAAGTTATTTTTTGTCTCTTTGGTAGAAAATCATTTTGATCTGGATGTATAAATTCAGTCAGAAATCTTTTCAGTCTCTCAGCTATTATTGAAATAAAAAATTTATAGTCCACATTTAATATTGATATCGGTCTATAATTTTTTTATCTGAGTCCTTTTTTAGTATCAAAATAATATTTGCTTTTGTCCATGTGTTTGGGAGTGTAGCCTCCAATAAAAGTTCATTACACACATATTTCAATGGTGCACTTCGTGTATCTTGTAGACCAGGTGTATCTTGTTTTGGTGGCCTGGAGGAAGAGGGAGGGGCAGGTGCTTTACATGCACAAACGTGAATGTAGCCACACGTGCGCACACATGTACAAACAGGCTGTGAGTATGCGCACAATGCAAATGGGGCTGCAAGCATGTGCATGAGGTTCTCAGCAACAGTGCCTGAGTGAGGCTTGTGGCACCACTGCCTCCAGACTTGTGCTGATGCTATCCCCAGCGCAAGGCTCGTGCTGCTGTCTGCAGCAATGCTGCCCCCAGTATGAGGCTCGTGCCACCACCACTGTGTGAGGCTTGCACCGTGGCCTGCAGCAATGCTGCCCCTGGTGCGAGGATCGCACCGCTGCCCCCCGGTATGAGGATCGCACCGCCACTCCGAGCGAGGATCACACCACCGCCCCCGCACAAAGATCACACCGTGGCTCACCTACCGCACCATATTAGCGGCCCTGACGCTGCCCGCACAACACTTGCAGCAATGGTGGAATGAGGGGGGGGTGAGCACGCGCACACATGCATGCACTGCCCAGCTACTCACGCAGCCCGGCAGCCAAGGGGGCCCGGTAGTGGGCCATGGGCCATAGGTTTGGGACCTCTCTTGTAGACATTTGTACAACTCTGCCGGGAGCCCATCTGGTCCTGGTGTTTTTTCATTTTTTTGTCTTCTTATCACCTCTATCAGTTCCATCATTGTTATTTTCTCATTTAACATGGTTTTAAAGTTTTCTGGAATTTTTGGTAAATTATTTTTTTCCACATATTGAATTGTTTTCTCCCATTAAGTTTCTTCCATATCATATAGTTTCTCATAATATTCTTTAACTATCTTTTTATTGCTTTATTGTAAACAGCCTTTTTCATCTGCTAAGTTTATCAATTTTTTCTCCTTTTTTTAAGTTTATAAGCATCTTCCTGGTTTATTTGCATTTTCAATACATTTTGTTTTGCTATTTTGATTTGCTCTGCCAATTTTTCTGATTCTATTAAATTTAATTTATGTTTTATTATTTCCATTTGTCTTCAGTATTTTCTTTTGTGGATTTATTCGAAGTTCTAATTCTAATTTTTTTAATTCTTCCCTTAACAGTACATATTGTTGTCTTTTTTCTTTGTTTTCCCCCCCATGTATGTTATAGCTACACCTCTAAAGTATACTTTGGCTGTATCCCGTACATTTTGTAATGTTGTATCTTCTTTTTTTATTTTCTTTGAAATAAAGCTCCATTTCTTTTGTTGCTAATTCTATAAATTCTTTCTCTTTTAGTGTAGATTGGTTCAAGGCCCATCTTAATTTTTCTGTATTCCTTTCCATGTCATTTTTAAAGAGAGATGGTCTGCCCAAGTGCCTAATTCTTTCTCAATCTCCTGCATATTAGTTCTTAATTCAGGTGTCATCCAAATCATGTTGATTCTGGACCAAGATTTATGACTGTTCGAATAAAATGTATATTGTAGTTTTTCTGGATTCGTTTCTCTCCAAGTATCTTGTACACCAATTTCCTCTATCATGTTAAAGAAAGTCGTAGATAATCTTTTTCTTCCTTGTTTTCCTGTTTTGCTACTTTTATAATCTAATGTCCCATCTACTATTTCATTAAAATCCCCTACTAGACAAATGTTTTGATATTCCATTTCTGCTATTTTTTCTATGACGATTTTGATAAAATTCTTCTTGTTTATTGTTTGGTGCATATATTGCTACCAAAAGTATCTGTTTTTGATTTAAAAATACTTCTACCATCACAATTCTTCCTTCTTCATCTGAGTAAATCATTTTAGAATCTATTGTCTCTTTAACATATGCAGCTACTCCTCTTTTTTGTTGTTGTTGTGCTGATGCATGGTAGAGTTTCCAAATATTTGGGTATTCCAAAAGTTTATAATATTGGGAGTTTTTTGTGTTTCTCTTGCAGACAAATTATATCAATATTTAATTTCTACAATTTTTAAAGATTCTTTTCCTTTTTGATGGAGAATTCAATCCATTTATATTCACTGAAAAAATTCTGTTTTCCTTCTCCATTTTATTTACTTATATTTAGGTCTTGTCGATCTCGCAGTCCTCTGCTCTCTTGCTATTCCCTCACCCTCTTGATCTGGCTTGTCTTTCTCTTATTCTACTTGTGTAGCTATTTCCTCTGTTGTTTGTTCTGTCTGTTTCTGGCCTTTTCTATCGTCTTGTTGGTGTTGTACTCTTTCATCCAGAAATGCTCTGTTTCTTTCGTCGAAGTCTTCTGCCTTCCAAACTGAATCCAATTGATATCTTGTATTGTTCCAATTGATTAAGATCCCTTCTGGCATTAACCATCTAATGTTTACACCATTTGAAATTAAGTTTGTAGTCAACACCACAATTTATTTATTTTTATATTGTAATGGGTCACCCCTAACTTCTCAGTATCTCATCTCTTATTGTTTTCTTTACAAATCATACATGAACTTCTCTAGGCAATTTATGTTTCCTCACGTAGCTTGAATTCATTCTAAATATTTCATCCATCTCCTGTTGTATCTCCACTCTGTCTATTTTTAGAGCCTGCATCAGTAGATTAATAATTACTTCTACTATATCTTCCTCCTTATCTTCAGGTATATTCTGGAATCTTAGGTACTGTTTGTCTTTTCTCGTTGTAACATTGTTTCTATAGATCCCTGACTTGCTGGATCAGAAGAGGGTGCAGAAGAAGTTTTTTTCGTGATTTTCATGAGATTTGGTGCACTCATTTTTCGATTAAACAGGTTTTGTAAATCCACAAAGAGAAAAGGGAAAAGGAAAAAAAAAGCCTAGTATCTCCTCTCACCACTAGATTTTCTTATTAACTGTAATGTCTATATCCAGGTTTAAAAAAGTTTTTTTTAAAAATGCTTTCTCAAAAAAGATAAATAAAAAAAATTCCACATCATAGAGGTTAACAAAATTTCCTTTAAATCAGTCCCAGTTTCATTTTTTGTATATTCTTTTATATTCCTTAATTTTGTTCCCCCATTTAACATTTTTCGCTGCTTTTAACTCCCTTCTTCCCAAGTCTTCCTGGGGTCTTTACTTTGGAAATTATCCAATCTGGGGATTTATATTTCTAAATCCACAGGGACAATCAGCTCTTCGGCGACATGCCGCAGCATGCCGCAATTCTTCACTTCTTTCCCAGTTGTTTATGACTTGGGCTTCCTGTGCATTTACCGGCAGCCTTTCTCCCATCCGTTTAAAGAGGTTCCTCGGTTTGTTTGGGCTGATCGCCATTGGCTCCAAGCTCCCAAGGCTTTCCTTCCTCTTCGTTGCCTCTCCAGGGCAACTTTCCGACCCCTTGGGGTCTCCAGACAGAACGAAATCGGACTAGGAAACCGGAGCCCTGATTTCTTTTGCCCATCTCGTCATGACACCAAACCAGAAGTCTCTAATCTTGGAGTTAATTTATGCACATTTGGATACTGATTACTGATGGGGAGGTCTTTTTTATCTTTTTTTAAATCATACTACGTAGGACAAACAGGCAGAAGACTAGCAGAACACATCCATTAACACCAACCAGCAGTCAGAGGATATGATGAAAACTCTTTAATTTCACAACATATGGACAGACTTAACCATGGTTTCAACTGGAAAAGTGTGACCATCTTACTCCAAGTGAACTCCCAAAACACTGGAGAATTTCTAGAAGCCTGGCACTCTGACAGATTAGCCATCAATAAACATATAGACATAAATAGTATCTACATACCTGGCAAAAGAGACAATCAACAAGCCAAAAAGGGAACAAAAAGATGAAAACACCTCCCCATTAGCAGTCAAGCCTCAGATGAGCATAGATTAACACAAAGATTAACATTAGACCAACTATCAAGAATACTCCTAATCAAGGAACAGCCAAACAAACAGTAAACAGCCCAATCAAAGAACCTTCAAGGCCACTCCCACCAATATTTGACAGGGTAAGCTACCAGAATATAAATTGAGAGCAAACCCTACACTTGACTAGCACTGATAATGTTATTAGTTTGGGTAATGAAATGTCTGCAAGCAAACAAACAAGCTAAGAGAGCACCAAGGACCCCACAGTTCAAAGACTCAGTCATATTTTAACAAGAATATGTTCTTATTCCTGACTATCTTGTGTTTTTTTTAATGTTGGTAGATTAACGTTTAGGATCCAGAGGAACAAAAACTTGCTAAAACAGCGTTGTTTAAGCAGAAAAGGGTACAATTCTGCTCCAAGTAATACATGGAGATTTTTCACAGGAACTAGTTCATAGTCCCAGCCATAACAATATTCTCATTTTGGAGGTTAGAAACCGAGGAAGGACAGAACCATCATATGCAATTACTGTGCCATTTTTATATCAGAAGTGTTCCCTTAAACAGCAGAAAAGTCAATTCCTTGCTGACTCAGAGGTCAGGAAGTGTTTATTTACTCCTGGGATGATTCAGGAGAGTGCAGAGGAAATAGTGTAACTTGAGTGGAATGACAGGCAGTTTCCAAGGGTACAATCTGCTGAGCAACATACTGTAGGTATATAATATATTGAACATTTAAAAAAAGGATTAAATGATGCCATGTGTTATATTCAGTTTGGAATAATTAGTTGAAGTAGCATAATGGCATTGTTGTATTTTTTTTTCTTTGCCAATATAATGCAGTCAAGCACCTTGAGCTGATAATTTTGATAAGAACAGGGGAAAAATTGGAGATATCCACTCCCATGTTCCAAATNTTAAAATATCTATATTATGAGAGCAAGTATTGTTCTAAATTCAAAAAGACTAGAGCCAAGTCTAGCAAATTTGGTTTGGAAAAATATAGATGACCACTAAATGGCAGCAAAGACAGTTGTTCCTTGTTTTATCTTTGCTGTTAGTCATCCAGATCAGGGTTTTGTGGACAACTACCAATCCGTGGACTGTTGGCAACTGGAGCCACGCAAGTGGCAGGCGAGCACAAGAAGCTCTATTTGCAAATGCAAGTGGCATGCATGTGTGTGAAACAATCCTTTCTTCCCCTCCACCACCACTGTCGCCAGTCCACAGAGCCGGAAAACCAGAAAGGTTGGGGACCACTGATCCAGATTCTTCCAGCCAAAGAGCCTTGTTTTAAATTCCACTGTTCCCCATTCTTAAAATATCTGAAAGTTTTGCCTAAGTAAGATTGTCATTCCAGATTTTATTTTGGCCAGTATGTGGCCAACCTGAACTCAAGCAAAGAACTTTCAGAATGCAATATGATTATGTATTTCACAACCACTTTCAGTTTTTAACTTTTTAAAATTTCTATTACTTTTAGTAATATCATGTACTGCAAACCTCATATTCACAAATTGCAATACTATCTTTTCTTTATTCCTAGCATCTGCAACCCAGAGTTTGCTCTGTTTCTGAACATGGAAGTTTCATTTAGCTGTCCCAATTGATCAAAGCTAATATAAACAGTTTCTTAAAATAGAAGAAGATATAAAGATGGATTAAAATTGAGGACTTTGGGACCATAGGATTTTTTTCCCTAGAAGATTGAACACAGAACATTGATTTGTAGGAGGGGAAACATGGTGAAAAGCTGATCAATATTTTATTTCATGTTGGGTTGAAGGCCCATTCCACAAAACATTTGTTGTGTAAAGCAGGGCTTTTCAACCTTTTCACCCATTGTACCACTTTTCGGATATGGCAATATCCAAGTACCACCAGTCGCCTAGCAAGATGTCAAAAACTTGACCAAAAAAAAAGGAAAAAAGTGATAAAGTACAGGTAGTCCTCGACTTACAACAGTTCGCTTAGTGACTGTTCAAAGTTACAATGGCATTGAAAAAAGTGCCCCCCAAGCCACAGCCGAGCAAGACACCTGCCTGCTCGCCCGGCCGCGCTCTTCCTCCTGTCCGAGGTTTTCATTGTTGTGAGCATTTCTGTTGAGGAACAGCAGCAGGAGTGGGGTGGGGGTGTTTGATTTTTATTTCCCCCGTCTGCTGGGTGGTTGCAGCAGGTTTTGGTCACTTCACATCACCCTGGGACACTGTGACCGTCATAAATATGAATCAGTTGCCAAGCATCTGAATGTAAATTACAAGACCCTGGAGATGCTGTAACATTCCAGCTGATTGGCGCTTCTTCAGGGCTCAGCAGAAGCACCAGGATCAGCGTCGAGCTCCAGCTGGAGCCTGGCGCTGATCCTGGTGCTTCCGCTGAGCCCTGACAGCCCTGCAGCTCCAGCCATCTCTCGCTCAAGCTTGTGTGGTTCTGCCACCGGTTCAGCTCATTCCCCTCCCCCACTACCACTTTTCTAGGATGGTCGCGTACCACCTGCCAGGTGCCAATGTACCACAGGTGGTACCCGTACCACTGGTTGAAAAGCCCTGGTCTAAATGAACCTTCATTGTTATCTCCCTCAGAACTTCCACTACAGAATGAGAAGCAGTAAATCATTCCTATATTTGATATTCTTCTTTCTTCAGAAAGTAGTACAGAAATAATAAATATTTCTACTTGATCTTGGTTATATATATGGCCATATCAACAATCAACATCTTGATGGCCATTTATTTTTTTGGTATAGGAAAACATTTTAATCATATGCTTAAAATTATTTAGTGTTTTATATTAAATATCTAAATAATGGACCAAGGTAGTCATAGAATGGATCCCACTTGATAAAAAGAGACCTAAACAAGATGGATCAATGACATCAGCAAGTATTGCAGGCCCATTTGGCAAAAGAAAGCTCAGGACCGTATTGGTTGGAAACATATGGAAGAGGCCTTCACCCTACAGTGGATAAACAGTGGATAAAATGAGAATGATTAAATATCATGTTTCATTGCCAGCCTTCAAAGCACATATTTTAATTTGCAATTTTCATGTTCCACAAAAGGATTCTATCTCCTTCTTCTTGCCATAATATGCTGCTTTTACCAGTTTGTATCCTACAGTTCCATATTTATTTAACCAATCTTTCTGTGACAGCTGAGAGATTCCTCTTTTTGATATTTCCTTCTCCTTACCCTCTTCTTTAAGTTTACCCTCTCATACTCCATCCAAACCATAGATAACTGCCTTGCCCAAGTAAGTAATTTTTATTAGCTTTATAAATTGTATATAAGAATGATACAGGACACAATTTGTCCAGAAAATTCTAAAAGAAGCAGAAAAATGTATGGAGCGAGCATCATTTCTATTCATTAATATACTAAGGAAAAATATTCTCCATTTCAATTATTTCTGGCTTGATGGCAACCCATAATGCTTTCAATACACAAGTTTTTGAAACAGCTGGGACTTAGTAGTTTCCTTAAAGTCCACAGAGGTGGTCTGATGTGATCTTAGGTGAGACATGGTTCCAAAGGAAGGGGCAGCAATGTAAACGTGAACACCAATTGTCCCTGATGACAACAGTCTTTCAAAAATGAGACATAATATGCTCCCCTCCATACTATTTCAATCTATAAAGCAAAACATGATGAGAGAAGGTAGTCTCATAGATATCCAGATCCTGAGCCAAACAGAGATTTCATGGCAAATACCTGCTCTCTGAATTGCACCTAGAAGCCAACTGTAATAAATGCAGCTTTCCCAGTTGTGTTATTTATGAAAAGTAAGGTATCTTTAACTACCTAGGCCAAAGAATTCTGAGCCAGCTATAAATTCCAAGTGGTCATCGTGGGCAACCTAATATAGAATGACTTACTATAATCCAGTTGAATGATGACGAAGACATGAGTGATTTTGAGAAAGCCTCCTGATCTAGGAATATTGTGCACAAGATGGAGTTGCGCAAAGACACCCCCCCCCCAAGCTGCAGCTGCCATCTGCTTCTTGAGTAGTATAATTACTCTGCAAAATCAGTATAATAAAACATTCTGTCTTTTGGCATGACCACAACTATTCTGACAAATACATATTTTTCAAACATATGCTTACTATAAAGACAATTTTCAGAAAACTTGAGAGGGGCAAGTTTAAAACTTTCTTACTAATTTCCTCATTATACATTAATGTAAAACTGCACCTATATATCTATACTTTACTAGCATGAGAAAACCACCATCTTGCCCCCTCCCCCCAAAAAACTATTACAGAACATCATCCTGACTTTGCTTATATCTTTTCCCCTCTTTTTCCATCCCTTATTTTCAAGAAAAAAATAATAGCTAAAATTATTATACCATGAAGCAGGGGTTCCACTATCGGGCCTTGAGCCTTTCGGAACCAAGCTGCAGATTTGGCAGGTGAGCATGTGTGCACACATCCCCACTTGTGCTAGCATGAGGCGTGTGTGTGTACTCCATGTGCACAAGCAGCGGAGGGGGGGAAGTGTCAATCGCTTGTACAAATGGAGCCGCACATGTGCACTTGTTTCCTGCATGAGTGGAATCATCCCCTCTCCTTCCTGCCGGTCCACAGAGCTGAAAAGGTTGGGGAACTTTGCTGTGGAGGACTGGCTCTAAAAAGATTATTACTCCTTCAGTTCTTTCATCTTTCTCCCGTCCCACCTGATAACCCATTTAATGTGCAGTGGGTCATCTCTCAGTGTTTTTTTTTATATCTGATACATGTCGCTTGCATGTACTATGCATTCTAACTGGAGGCTAGAAGAACAGTACTACTGGATGTCCCAGTTTGGTCATAATCAGGCCCAGAGACAATAGAGATCCATATTCAAGTTAGTCTACACATTAAATGCTGCTCAGTAGTTATTCATAATAGAGATATCTTGGTCTCTCCTTCATGTATAATCAATCCAGCCATAAATTCTAATAATAGAGCAGCTAACCATAGTATATATGTGCACACTCAAACCCAAAAGCAGCAGTTAGCAGAAAAATGTTGACACTTAAAAAAAAAATCTAGATGGAGATAATTTCATAATAGCTCTTCTCTATTTTTAATTCTTCGTTAGCTTTTTCTATGTTTTCAGAATGGAGACCTCAATGAATTAACCAACAGTGAGGGTTTGGGTGGTGGAGGAGATGAGGTCAAAAAACATTTCTGTATTTTTGGGTTCAGTTGTCTTCTCTCTTCTTGCTTTGTCATTATGATCCTGAATTTATGAGAACTGTTTCTGTACAGTGTTTTGTTGGTAGACAAATGAAGACCTGGGGCGTGGTGGTGGTGGGAGAAGAATATATGGAAGATGAGTGTTCCTCTTCTAATTCCTTTTAACTTTTCTAAAAATGAAATATTTGTTATTAGAATGATGAACACATTGGTTAAGGTTAAAAACATATATTCTTAAACAAAAGTTTGTTCAAAACAGCCTCCAAGATTATCAGAAGAATAAGACCATCATAATCCCTGAGCTGTTGACAAATGGTAGATAACACATTTTTGTTTCCATTTGACATGATCATATTCACAAAAGAGAGAGAGAGAGAGAGAGAGAGAGAGAGAGAGAGAGAGAGAGAGAGAGAGAGAGAGAGAGAGAGAGAGAGAGAGAGAGAGAGAATTGATGTCCATGTCCATTTCCTTGGGGAAGGGGACACGATTCTTTTATTCTTCTGCCAATCAGAGTGAGCCTTAAAGAACTGGAAATTCAGGGAGCAGGCAAATGTTCTTATTAATTACTTGTGGACATCAACAAGTTATCTAAAGTATGAATCGATAAACTCTCAAGTTTTGACAGATTAATTTTGTGTTTCCCATAACTTTCTCCCTTGCCCTCTCTCTCAGGTTGAGCTTTACGGTTCTAGGTGTAGCACATTTGTTTTTGGTTGTATTACATGGTACAGCATTAAACTGTACTTTAACTCATTGACATAGTTTCAGAACTGATATCATTTAAAACTGAACACGTAGTAACCTGACGTTATCCAGCCAACCATACTTTTACTGTACGTATAATGATTCGGATAGACTTTGTGATGTATGCCTCATCCAAAGAAGAAGCTTAACATTTTCATTCTTGCAGTTAATTTTTTATATATTAGTTAACCTTGTCTGCAATGTGGGTTACTGAAGCAGAATATTGGGGTATCAAAGGAGTACATCTCTGTTGTCTGAATGAGAGATTGCCCAAAGCTTTGGTCTGAACCTATGATTTTTAAATTGTACCCCTCTTCAGATTTTCTGTGTTATGGATTCCTGGTATGGAATAAAAGATGTGGGTCAAGGGAGTCTGCCTGATAGAGGTTATATTTTAGGACTGAACCATATTTCATATAGAGTTTTTGACTGGCTGATTTTTAAGCTACGTCCTGAATTGCCTCATCAGTCAACCTGAATTATATGAAGACACTTGTATTTTTCTAAGTTTGCATAGGTCTAAGTGGCAATTCCTGTTCATTCAGTTTTATATTAATAGCTAAATATACCTGCTGCTATTAGCACAGATATTTCTATCAGAAAGCTGTCTTCTTGGCTGCCACTAAAATTTCATGTTTGCATTAGGGATATAATGCAAATTCAGGATTGGGATATCTTGTCTGCATGATACGATGGACTGGTATTCCCACTAACATTGTTTGGAACAAGAAACACATATTGTGATGAATAAAACAAATGATTCCATTTTCATTTCTGGCTGCATTGCTGAGGCAGAGTTAGAAGGGGTCATTAGGCAGACATCAACAAACATTCATTAGCGAAGAAGTTGATGGGGTCATTACAGAAGTATATCAGTTCAACACGAATAAAAGAAAATGTAGATAGAAAAAAATGTTCTCCCTTTTTAAAAAAGCTTTGACCATTCGTTTAAGTAAATAATATTAAACTGATAGAGAAAAATCATTTTTCATCTAATGCACAAATACTCCCATTTGTTTTTCTCTGGCAAGGATAGTGGCATAAATGGACTCAGAGAAGATTTATATAAATTAATGATCCATCAATACCGACCAATTGAGATACATTAACTATTAACATGGGAATGCATCCTCATTCAAGTCTCCAGCTTTCTGTTTTCTGGAAACTGAGAATGAACAACAGAGAATGTGTCAGCCCTTAATTGTTTAATAGCTTCTTGAGTGCTTCGCTCTAGTTTATGCAGAGCTGTTGTACTTACAATCCAACAATTCCTTCTTCCACAGAATTATTATCTACTTTGTAGATATTCTATGTAACTGCATTTTAGGAGGAATGTAAGGGACAGCAGCAGCAACAGCAAAATAAATAGCTTAAAACCCAATAATATTTCTAGTCACTTAACCACAAAAAGCAGATTGTATTATTGAGCTGGAAAGGAAATGTGTGTATATGTGCAGTGTGTGGTCCTCAATGGAACCGCATCTACATGGAGGGAAGTGTGTAGTGGGGTGTCCCAGGGCTCTGTTCTAGGCCCAGTGCTCTTCAACATCTTCATCAATGATTTGGACGAGGGGATAGATGGGGAACTCATCAAATTTGCAGACGACACCAAGCTGGCAGGAATAGCCAACACTCCAGAAGACAGGCTTAAGATACAGGAGGACCTGGGCGCTATCTAACAAAATGAAATTCAATGGTGAAAAAAGTAAGGTTCTACATTTAGGCAAGAAAAACCAAATGTACAGGTATAGTATAGGGAATACCTTGCTCAATAGTAGTAACTGTGAGAGGGATCTCGGAGTCCTAGTGGACAATCACTTAAATATGAGCCAGCAGTGTGCTGCAGCTGCCCAAAAAGCCAACACAGTGCAGGGCTGCCTTAACAGAGGGATAGAATCAAGATCACATGAAGTATTAATACCACTTTACAATGCCTTAGTAAGGCCACACTTGGAATACTGCATCCAGTTTTGGTCACCATGATGTAAAAAAGATGCTGAGACTCTAGAAAGAGTACAGAGAAGAGCAACAACGATGATTAGGGGACTGGAGGCTAAAACATATAAGGAACGGTTGCTGGAATTGGGTATGTCTAGTTTAACGAAGAGAAGGACGAGGGGGGACATGATAGCAGTGTTCCAATATCTCAGGGGCTGCCACAAAGAAGAGGGAGTCAAGCTATTCTCCAAGGCGCCTGAAGGCAGGACAAGAAGCAACGGATGGAAACTGATCAAGGAGAGAAGCAACTTAGAACTAAG
>NW_015391293.1:18154-26774 GCF_001527695.2 Protobothrops mucrosquamatus
AGAATAGAGCAAAGAAGAACTTGTCAACATCAGGTGAAGATGGACTGCATGGCTTTTGGTGGAAATATCTGTGCTGACTCATTGCCAAGCAGTTTAATAACATACTGCAAAGAGATGAAATTGAAGATTGGTTAATATCTGGCAAAACCCGTCTGATAATGAAATATCCAGCAAAAGGGGCAGCACCAGCCAACTACAGGCCAATTACCTGCTTTCCAACAACTTAAGCTGATGCAGTTGATCGCTGCAGTCCTTGAAAGAGATGAGTTCACTTTTTATTCTTCCAGTAACATGTAAATACATCAACCATGGTAAATTCTACTTTCATTGAGTAGTTTAACATGTTTCCAGAAGTGTCATCCCTATTTAATCAGTTTCTTGAGTATGGCTGTATCATTTTGGCATATGTGATTAAATTTTGAAATGAAAGACATTTTACAATGAAGCTAACAGTGAGAATATCAAATTTATCATTGTTTTTAAAAGATTCCGTATTGTTTTACAGATTTCTTCTTATAATTTTTTTAATTCTTTTGTCTCTTTATATCATAAATACCTATACAGTCCATAGTTAAATTACATCCCTACCATCAGCCACCAACTGATGCTGTGGGGGTTTTTAGCATGGTGTCTGGAAGCTATGGAGCCCTGGATGGGGAAGAATTGGCTTTAGCTCAACTCTAAGGGGACTAAGGTTTAAATAATGACACCCTGAATGCAATAATTTTCCATCTCGAGTTCTGGATTGGGTTCTACAATGCTAAATGGAACTCATGTACAATTTGGGGGGCCTGACATCAATGAACAGCTGTGGCTAGGGAGGTCTTTGTGCAACCTTATCTTGTGCGCTAATTGCACTGTTTTGCTGGACTGTGTGGCATTGCTTGACCATTTTCTGAATGGATGAATGCAGTATCATCTACATAAGGGGTCCACAATCCCTGGCTGTGGGTGTGGCACATTCGGAACCAGGCTACAGAAGTGGTGGGTGAGCATATGCATGTGCACAGCTCCACTTGTGCAAGCTGCAGGCAAGTGCACATGCACAGCTTCATTTGTGCGAGCGGTGGTACCAATGGAACTGCATGAGCGTGCACTTGCTGACCACCTGCACAGGACCATTCCCTCTCCCCCCGCACTGGTCCGCAAAGCTGAAAGTTTGGGGACTGCTGCACTACACGGAGCTGTTCCTGAAGAACATTTGAAAACTCCAGTTAGTTCAGATGCAGCAGTTTGGGCAGTTAAGGGTGTCTGTGTGCCCATGTTACATCTCTGCTCCTCAAGCTGCACTGGCTTCTAGTATGTTTTGGGATCAATTCATTTCATTTCATTTCATTTTCATTTTATTAAATTTATACCCCGCCCTTCTCCCGTAGGACTCAGGGCGGCTTACAGCCAGTTAAAAACAATTTAATACAATACAGTAGAAATTTTAAAAAATCATTAAAAATAAATATATAATCGGCCGCTACTACTAAAATTTGGCTAAAACCAATTTAAAATACCCCTAGGCCAGTCCTGCCCGCTGGAACAACCAGGTCTTAAGGGCGCGGCGGAAGGAGGGGAGATCTGGAATAACCCGGATCTCTGGGGGCAGCTCGTTCCAGAGGGTGGGTGCTCCGACAGAGAAGGCCCTTGCCCTGGGGGTCGCCAGCCGACACTGTCTGGCCGACGGCACCCTGATAAGGGCCTCTCTGTGGGAGCGTATCGGCCGGTGGGAAGCAATCTGTGGCAGAAGGCGGTCTCGGAGATAACCAGGTCCAATGCCATGGCGCGCTTTAAAGGTGTTGTTTGCCACCTATAATGTTTTTCATGACAAGGGACTGGAGTTGTTTTGCAAGTCAGCCTCTCCCCAATTGTTTCTACTTGTCCCATCAGATGCAGCAAGACATCAATTAAAGAATGTCAACTTGTGGGACCCAGCAAGCAGGCCTTTCTGTCCCAACATTTGTCCTTTGGAACAGCATACTTCCTGAGATCAAATTGGTTCCAGCCCTGTTGGCCTTTCAAAAAGCTTAAGAACTAGATGTGCTCCTGGGCAGGGAGGCAGAGGATTTATTGGAGCCATTGGGGCATTCTTAGTTTATTTAACTTTTTTAAACCTTGACAGTCAATATAGCTTTTATGTATTAGCTGCTGGGTTTTTTTTTTTTTTTTTTGCTTTTTTATATGTTATTAGCTACCTAGAGTCACATTGGTGATAGGGGCATCCATATAAATTTGATGATGATGATGATGATGATGATGATGATGATGATGATGATGATGATTCCTTTATGTTTTTAAGACTTCCCCGAAAATAAGAAATTAGCAAAGCAAGTCTTGTTAGACTGTTCTCCCTCATGTACTATTCTTCAACTAGGAGTAGGGAGTTCTAAATAATTTTTTTTTAAAATCATAAATCCAATTGAATATCTGAAATGCTACAAATTATTTTTTTTCTTGTGACTCTTACTCCTCTTCGTACATAGATTTGACTGTTGTAATTTCCTGCAACCTATTACCGTGCTGGCATGATTAGAATTATTAAAAGCCATGTGGATTTGACACCATCTATTCAAGACATTTGCAGTAAATATGAATAATGACCATGGAAATAATTTTAACCTCATGTTATAAAATATATTTTATTTTTACTACTGTCCAAATAATACAATACATAACTTGATTTTCTCTTTGGATTTTCCAAAACTCATATGTAAATATTAATTTTATAGCTTTTCAAAATGTAGGCATTATTACATTAAAGCCAGACTGATTACATTAAAGACTGTGCTGCAGTTTCATGGATATTGCGATTTTGTTGTTATAATTTTTTTTAAACAGCTGGATTATCTGAGAGACTGCCTCTGTCCTGTGATTTCTGCCTGGCCAAAATGGTTGAACAAAGTGGGCATGGTCTGGGTCTCCTCAGTTAAACAGTGCAATCTTTTGGAATTCAGGAAGCATGCCTTTTCTATAACATCACCTCCCATCTAGAAGGAAGTCTCCCTAAGAGCTGAATAACTTCCACCCTGATATTGTTCTGGAAGGCCTTGAAAATCTGGCTATTCTCCTAGGCCTTTGGGTAGGGTGATGGATGCCCCTGTTTAAAATATGTGTTGCCTGGATTGACATTACAAAACAAATGTTTTGTAATGTTTTTTTATTAATTGTGTTATGTTCTTATTTATGTGTTGTTTTATGTTGTTGTTGTTTTTTAACTTTCTGAGCTGCCCAGAAGTAAATTTCTATATTTGGTACACAGTATTTCAGGGCAAAAACATTGGCCAGATAGGATTTTCAGCCTATGGGCGTTCAAGGTTCATTATCACTCTTTGTATACTATCTTTCATTATGAAAAAAGAAGCAAAATGAATGGTTCACAGAAAAATAAATGTTGATGAAGCTGCTCAATTTTAGAATTTTTTTCTTGGGGAAATTAAGATTCTTTTATTGCAACACTTACCTCTATTTTCATTTTAACCTTCAAACTGGTTCTGGTTCTATTCTATTAAAAAAATTTTTTTGTTAATTCTTGCTTCCTGCATTTCATAAGTTTAGTTTTGTAGCAATTTTTTGTTTTGAGCTGCTGGAATATTAGATCTTGTGTTTACTTCATCTTGTATTATTTCTTGAGATAGGTCATATTTCTAGTATATAAAAGCAAACCAGTTAGTAAAACAAAATCTTATATATTTGAAATTTGTGCAAGAATGGAAATGAGAATTCAATAAATGATAAATTTATGCTAATGGAATATTGTAACCAGGTATGTGCTGCTTAATGTATCTTTTAAGCTAAATCCTTGTCTATTTCCTAACATTGGAACTTGTGTTTGGGAAAATCAAATTACCTGGCTTGACCTAATTCCCTGTTGTTCTTGTTGTTGTTTACAACTAAAACAGTACTCAGTCTCAGTTTACAGATTTAATATAAAGAGTTAACAACGTGGCTTCAGAAAAACTTACACTGGTTCAAGGAAAAATGCAGCCAACCTAACAGTTCCAGTTCTTTTTACCCCTATTCACTCAAAATTAGTTTGTACACAAATGTTGATGGATTCTTTATCAAATTTAACAGCCATTACCTATCTATCCCTAGTAACATAATTTTCATTTGACTTAACATCATGTCATATTTTCAGTTACTGTGCATCAAATACTGCACAACCACCTAATAAGAGATTAATTAAGACACATGCTTATTCCAAAGTCCATATTTAGGTGCTCTCTGTTGATAGTGCTGTAAGGCAGAGTACACTATCCATAGGGTATAGTTTGGGACATTACAAAGTAGGAAGAAATATTGTAGTAAGAAGTATTATTTATTGCAATGAACAAGGACATACATTCAATTTTGCAGCTACTAAGATTGTTGGCTGTGCAGATACAAAGATAGCCAGGGAAATGATTGAAGCCTGGGAAATGGGCCCCTTTTTAGTCAACAGGAGTCCTGATTTACCACCAGCTTATTAGGTATTTAGGAACCAAGGACTTGGCAGCACAAGGAAACAACAGCCAATTGCCAGCCATCAACACACCAATCAACCAATAGGATTGCACCACATAAATACGATGCATAGAATAGCCCAACGCACACACTGTGCTAGAGAGAAGTTCCCTGAGGATGGGCTCCAGGACAAGTCCAAAAGCTAGGAAGACTAAACCTCTAATCCTGGTGACTGACCCAGATTGGATCTTGTGGTATTATTTAGAGCAGGGGTCTTCAAACTCGGCCCTTTTGTGACTCATGGACTTCAACTCCCAGAATTCATCTGCCAGGCATTTTAAAAAAACTACTATGAAATGGCAACTTGTAGATAGACTCTGAGGAATTTAAGGAGCTGTATGTGATTCTAGTGCACACTATTCTTATGATTTCCCAGCTCCTAAGAGCTGGTGGAAGTGGTAAAGTTCTGAATTCCATTCTATTTACAAAATTAAATTTTGTATCCAGGCTTCTATGTTTTTTAAAAATATATTTTTTAAAGCTCTTTGATTCCTTTTCTAATGCAGTACTTGCTTAGCTTGGCCAAAGCATACAGAAATCCTCTCTGTTATTTGCATTCAATTAAATTTCATGTGCTTATGGCATATTTTTAAAATGTTGCCTGTTTTGAAAGCTTACAGCAGTATAGTAGCTTACAATTCACACCTTTCTTTGCAGTAAGTCCATGTCTGCAAAGGAATTAGTAAAATAATGAACTTCTCATGCATGCATGTGATTTGTTTTCAAACTCTAAAATGTAGTTTATTCACATATTAGATTCTGCAATTTGTAAGATACATCTTTAAAATAATTGGCTTGGTTTGGCTAGCTCAGTGATGGCGAACCTTTTAGAGACCCAGTGCCCAAACTGCAACCCAAAACCCACTTATTTATCACCGTGTGCCAGTGGGTGTAGCTGCGGTGGTCATGGCAGACTGGGTGGGCGGGGCCAGGGCGAACGGGGGCCAGTTCCTCACCATCTCTGGGGCATGGCACGCGTGCCCACAGAGAGGGCTCTGAGTGCCGCCTCTGGCACGCGCGCCATAGGTTCGCCACCACTGGGCTAGCTATTCAGTAAGCTAAGTCTGTTGTCTTTGTTATATGTATCATTCATTATGGCCTTGATCTCAATGCTTTTTTATATGTATTATTTAGCACTAAAAATAGGTTTTGTAAATAAAGCTCCACTAGATTATTGAGGTCTGTGATTTTCAAGTATACATTCATTAGGAGGCATTTACGCTTAATGAAATCAGGGGTAGACCATGTTTTTGACCAAGTAAAAACGTTTAGAATTTACAGGCATTCTCATAAAATGGCTGTCAGATTCTGCATGGACATTCACAAAGTACCCATTTATAAGAAGGCAAACTAGTGTGACTCTTTCCTTGCAATCCTATATTCCTACAGGATTATATCTTCCAATCTACTTTTTGAGAAGGCATGCATAATGCCAAATTAAACACTAAGCAGCAGACATGGGCCATTTTACTTTCTAAGAATGCCTACATGGTTTATATGGGCCTAGAGACATTGATGAAAATAAAGGTGATGCTGATGCTTTGCAGTTTAGCATTACATTTATTTATTTATTTCCTACCTTTATTATTTTTACAATTAACTCAAGCTGGTGAGCATATCCATCTTCCTCCTCCTATTTTCCCTATAACCCCAACCCTGTGAGATATGTTGGGCTGAGAGAATGTCTGGCCCCAAAATCATTCAGTTGAGTTTCATGGCTGAGACATGACTTTCTCATGGTTTCTCACTTTCTAGTTTGATGCTTTAACCATTAGACCAATTACTGCTAAAACAGTTGGTTTTTTTTAAAAAAAAATAGATAGAAAGTGTGAAGTGAACCAAGAAAGAGGACCATGGGCATCAGTTCTCATGGCACAGGTTGTCTATCCCTGTGTTAGATAATTATTCTTACTGTTATTTAAAATAAGCAAGTTTTGTAAGGGTATCACAAACCTTATTATAAGGTATCTATTTACTTTACTTAGGGTCAAGTTATGTTCAGAAATGGAGAGAGGATGGGGACCATCAAATTCACACAGTTTCAAGGTAGGTGACGGATATTTATTTCTACATTGCACCTATATTATTATGACTGGATTTCAATTTGAAGATACAGTATACTTTGCTTTGTTTTATACTTTATGATGACATGAAAGTAAAAGGATATATGGCAATAAAATTTAGCAGATTACATAGCAAAAAAGGGATATCTTTTTAAAAATAAATAGGATCATTTATGTAGGGAATGATTTTTTTTTTTAAAAAAAAAGTGATATTCAAGAATAGAAATATGATAGACTATATTTTTTTATTCCTTCTGAAAAATGAAATAGAATTTGCAAATTAGAATAGTTGCTTTAGTAGAATTTCTTCCTTTCCTTTTCTGTCTCTCCCTTCCTCTTCCTTTTCTTCCTTCTGCCTTTCATTTAAAACAATGACATGTTTTGATAGCCAAGTATTGATGAAAAATTATAATAGTACGATGGGTTGCATTCATTTTAGCAAGTGTATATATTCAAGAGAAGATATATAATTTAAACCTGACACTTTCCAGATGTGTTGGAATTGGAGCGTCAAGATTGGAGGGCATTAAGTTAGTAAAAGTTGCCTTAAATCATCCATTTGTGGAAGGTTTATTATAATATAAGAATCGTGCTTTTAATATGCTACATTCCTGTGACATGTTTAGAAAATGTTCTGTATAGACCATATAGAACTGAGAGATTTAAAAAAAACTGTTTAACAAATGATTAGCATTATCAGACAGAAAACTAGATAGATTAATAAATAAAATGTAGGCATGGAAAGGATTAAAGCTTCAGTTATCTGTATTACAACTGAAAAATCAATTAATTTAATTGTATTTGAATTATTTCCATGAATGAACTATCTATGTCCTTTTTGAGCTATTAAAGTATTACTGAATTTACTTAGAATTATTAAGCAAAAGTGTATTTAATGAATTATTTTGTAAAACTCATTGATAAGTTTATTTATTTATTTTATTTCTATAGCCATCCATCTCAGCAAACAACTCTGAATGCCTCACAATTCAAAAACATATACTGTATTACAATTAAAATCGTTAAAACATTTTAAAGGAATAAAAACAGCAAAAACCATTAAAACAATAAAACATTAAAATATCTAATTTGAGTACATACAAAGCAAGACATCTGGCCTGTTAAAATATAGCCAGAAAGTGGAGCTCTTGGTACATGTAGCGCCCCAGACTCGGGAGCATAGCCAGGTTTTTAAAGCTTTATGGAAGGCTAACAGTATTGGGGGCATTCTAATCTCTGAAGGGAAGATATTCCACAGAGCAGGAAAAACTTATCTTCTAGTCCCTGTCAGCCAACATTCTTTGACGGGACCTGCAGCACGCACATCCTATCTGGTTGGACGGGTAGAAACTATGACAAAAAGGTGATCCCTCAGGTACCCTGGTCCCAAGCCATGTAGGGCTTTATAGGTAATCACCAAAACCTTGAATTGCACCTTGAAACACACTGGTAACCAATGCAGCTCACACTGGAGTGATGTTACATGTGCTGTATATCTGGCTCCAGTTACTACCTACGTGCCTGCATTCTGCACCAATTGAAGTTTCCAGATGGTCTTCAAGGGCAGTCTCATGTAGAGCATGTTACAGTAGTCTAAAGTTACTTTCCCAACAGCTGTGTTTCCCAACACAAATAAAAGTTAACACTGTAATAGTAATTTTGTATTAAATACGGACACACAAAGGTTTCTCAGTAAAAAGTGTATGAAGTAGAAGATGGTGGACTGACGATGAGTCAACATTTGTGACCATGAATAGGGACCCAATGAGCATATTGGTTCTTTCGACCCTCTCTGGATAAACAGAGGAAACCCAAGCTGTTCTCCTTGCAGTTGTTCCTCACAAAGAGACCACAAGACAGCAGTCTTGGGGGGGGGGGAGAATGATGAGACTACAGAATTTGCCATAATTGTTTCAGCTGCAAATGGTGCTTTTTCAAAAGGCAGTAAGTTTGCTCTTCCCTTTCTACCACTTTCAGAAATTGCCTGTTAACTTCTTCAAAGAAGTTAGACACCTTGAAAGTGGCAAGATTGCAAACACTAAGTGAGTGCCTTCAAGTCCTCTATA
>NW_015391294.1:0-10638 GCF_001527695.2 Protobothrops mucrosquamatus
TTAATAGCTCAATGTTGGAAAATGGATCGTTTGCCTACTATAGAGGATTGGGCATTTAAAGTTTCAAATTTAGCAGAAATGGCTAAGATTTCAGCCTATGTGAAGGATTATTCACAAGAAAGATATATACTGGTTTGGAGAAGATGGATAGATTATATAGAAAAGAAATATGGAACTAAAAAGTTTCATTTGGTTTTTGGGTAATTTGTGATTGTTAATGTAGTATATTTTATTAAAATTAAATAATTTGTAATAATGATGTTTAATATGTCAGTTTAGAAGAGAGCTAAAGGATGTTATAGAATTGTTAATTTAAGGATAATATAACTTAAGACAGAATATAATTATTGTATTGTAAACCCTGTGTGTAGCTCTGGGAAGTCGGGGGGAAGGGAGGGGGGTGGGGAAGGGTGGGGTATGAGGGAGGTGGGGAGTTATATTGTAAAAATTTTAAAAAATTTCAATAAAAAAAAAATTATCTTCTCCATTTATTATTTATGCTAAAGGAAGAAGTGAAAATGTTGGAGGAATGTTGCTTTTCATTATGAGAGACCTTCACATTGACTTTCATTTTCTACTTGGTATTTAGTTTGAAATATTGGCATGGAATGTGACTTGGATTAAAAGATGCTGAAGAAAAACTTTCATTCTCTCAGCTTTTTTTTTTTTTTTTTTTTTTTTGGACAGAGATATACCATAAAGATCTTTTCAGTTTGATTTGGACAAAAATTAAAGTAAGAAGAAAACGGCGGCGGAGCTGTCGTTTCTTTGTTTTAAAAGAAGGAAAACTTTCACTTCCTTTCTCGAGTTTATTGAAAGTTCAAGCGTTCTTCTTTTTATATAACTTGTATTTGTTGCCTCTTGAAGTTATAATGGCTTTTAAATGTACTGGAACTTCTGCTCTTTCTAAAGCTGCGATTTCAACTTCATCTATACAAACTTTACAACAGATTAAATTTAAATCATCTTCATCTTCACCTCCCTTGTCAATAATATTGAAGGACTTACAGGATGCTTTGAAACAGTCAGTAAAACAAATAAAGATGGATTTTGAGGAACTTTTGAATAAGAAAATGGAGCAGTTATGTGAGGACATGTTGCTTATTTTTCAAAGTTTTGTAGTTCATAAAGATTGTAAAGAGGGATGGGTGGATGAATTAGTGGAAAATGTAGAAAGGATGGAGGACACATCTGTGAAATTAGAAGATGATGTGGAAATGTTAAAAAACACAGACATGGTGTTTGCCTTGAGAACTAGAGGTCTGAAGGAAGATATGCAGGAAAAACTAAGAGAAGAGAATGGAGTAGATTTGGCTATGGTTTTGGCATGCAACCCCGAAGAAATATTGAGAAATAAAATTTATAGAATTAATACATGGGTTGCACGACAGAGAAATCTGCCAAGAGATGCTGTGGTCTATTTTTCCAGAAGAGTACGCTGCAATGAAATTTTACAGGTTTTTTACCAGCAGAGATGTCAGATTGCTGATCAAGACGTTAGAATTTTAAAGGATCATCGTGATTTAAAAGATTGGAAGAAAGGATCGAACAATAACCTGTGGAATTATTTATGGCTATGTTATCAAGTGCAGGAGACTTCTAGAAACAATAACTTTGTGAAGTGAAAGACGTCCCAAAGGAGTGAATAATGACCTGTGTTGTTTATAAACGAAAGGAGAAAGAGCAGCAGTAAATATAACTTTTACTTTAGAGCCAGTGGAGGGGCAAGATTAAAGAGACTTGTGATAGACTTACAGGAACGCTCTGGAAGTTTTACTACCACAGGAAGAGGGGGATTGAAAGTTTTGATTTTAAAATTGTATTATTTTAAGAAGTAGAGTTTATACAATGAGAATTTATAAAAATAGTTAAAGACTGTATGATCAAATGGGTTTAAAATATTTGAGAAATGTTTGTTGATTTGGGGATATGTTACCAGAATTTACCATAAAAAATAAAGAGAATATTTTATTACTTGAAGAAATTTATATTATTTTAAAGGATTGAAAGTATTTGAGACTAAAGATTGAGGTAGAGCTCATATAAGAAGAATTTATAAAACTAAAGATTGTATGATTAAATGGGCTCAAAATATTTGAGACATGGGAAATAATTAGTAATTTACTATTATATTTGGTGGACATGAAGGGATATATAATTTTCTGGACTAAGATTTAGTGGAAAATTTAATAGGTTTTTAAGTGATAGATAAAGTTTACTTTGTAATTATTTTTATTGGGGATTACGGAAGATTTGAATTAAGAAATGTATAGCAGTAAGATTATTGGCTGTTTTTTATTTTATTTTATTTTTTTTGTAGAAATGGCAAAGATTAACTTTAAGATATTTGGGTTTGGGGAAGATGGATAGATTATATGCTTAGAGTTTATATGTTTATATGCTTATATTTGATTGTTTTTATTTGAGTTAAAGTATGTTTATACTTGATTGCTTTATATTTGGGTAGTAACATTTAGACTTGGGATGATGTGTGTTTAACCCTGTAATCAGTTCTGGNAGATGGATAGATTATATGCTTAGAGTTTATATGTTTATATGCTTATATTTGATTGTTTTTATTTGAGTTAAAGTATGTTTATACTTGATTGCTTTATATTTGGGTAGTAACATTTAGACTTGGGATGATGTGTGTTTAACCCTGTAATCAGTTCTGGGAAGTCCGGGGGGTGGGGGTGAGAGGGAGGGTAGAAATAGAAATAAAATAATTTTGAGTATTAATGTAAAAATGAGTATTAAATTAGGAGCATTGATGTATGGAGAAATATAGAAGGCACTCGGTTAGCACCCCTAAACCGTGTCCGAAGGGAGGGAGAGGAGAGGAGAGATAGGAGGAAGTAGGAAGGTAGTGAAAAAGAGGGCAGATGCGGGGAGGGGGGGCTGCCGAGCTGATGCTCGGTTAGCGCCCCTAAACCGTGTCCAAAGGAAGAGGAGACGGAAGGAGGTGGGATGTGTAGGGAGGTTGAAGGAGGAGAAAAGAGAGCGGACGCGGGGAGGGGGGTTGCCAGGCTGTTTTGCAATATTAACGTTTATGTTTGTATGTTAAAATTAATAATACTAAAGTTGTATTAATGTATGTTTATATTTGTATGCGGGGGGGATATTTCAAAATTAATAAAAAAAATTGGAAAAAAAACCATGCATTAATAGGAGTTGTTATGATATAAAGAAGAATTGTATGACGTCAAACATATAATTTGATGTTATGAAATAAAGAATTACATGAAAGGAGACGTAATTTCATGTGATGAAATAAAAAAGATATATGAAGTCAGACACTTTCTATACAAACATTTCACTTTGAAAATTACGAATACGGCAATATTTCCTTTTTATATTGTTTGGCATTAGCTACTTTGTTCTATAAATTTGTTTTTTATTGAATGCACATATTATTTATGGCTGTCAAACGTGAATGTACAGTGATGGTAAGACTTCACGAAAGTCCTTCCTTTGCAGCTTTCTGTTCTTCCAGGCTGCCCTGCTGCTCATCCTTGAAGACTCTTTGAGGAGCCCCCTTCAAGGATGTTCTGGGCTGACTCTTTCCCCTCTGCTTCCTCCCCACTAAGAAATAAAGGAGGGGGTTGATGCTGCTATTGAGAGTAGCACTTCCTATTCCAATTGCCAAGAGGACAGGATGAGGGAAACTGAAATAATAAATGACATATGAGGCATACCTTGGGAGAGAAAAAAGGAGGAAGAAGAGGAGAGCCAGCAAGATGGTGGTGAGGAGTTTCCTTTGATTGCGTTGCGATTTAGACCTCACGTGAATCCAGAGGGTCACAGTAGACAAAACCATGAGAGGGGTACAAAATAAGCCATTCACAATAAGCTGGTAAAGCAAAGGTGAACTTCCAAAGGTCCTGGTCTGCTGGAGAATTAAGTGCACTGCAAGAACAGAAAGGAGACGATCCAGATGAGGACACAAACCAGGCTGGGCAGATATGATGGACGATGGCAGTGATGCCAGAGTGGGAAAAAGGCAGTCACACACCTGTCCAGGCTGATGGACGTCAGCAGAAACTGGATAGCAGAATAGGTGAAGGAAAAGAGCTCAAAGAACAAAAAGAAAAAGGTTTGGACCATGTAAGCTCCTTTATAAAAAATTGACACCCCCACAAATATAGCTGCCATAATGAGGGATGCGAGGACCCCAAAATCAGCGATGGAGAGATACAGGATTTAAGTGGTGAAAGAATTCCTCTTAATGGAAAAGACTAGGAGATAAATGGTCTTTCCATTTCCTACCAGGGCTAAAATGCAAATAAGGGCAATGAAGCCATTGATAAGATTTCGTGTTAAATTATCTGGATTATCTGGAAAAGACACTTCTGATATTTCAGAAGTATTCATAGCAATTTCTACCCATTTGATAATATGGATAGAAATGTTGACCTCTTCTGGATCACTCCTTGAAAGTTCGGAAGTATTCAAAATAATTTTGGGATGCTCCCTGCTTAAAAAAAAAGAAAAGAGAATCAGTTCTCTTACACACAGACACACACACACAGAGACACACACACACACATACACATACATTTATTTTTCACTTCCACATATCATATCAACACATACGTATTTTTTTCATCATCTGATGGAAATTACAGCCCTAAAATCAATGCTACTTATGAGGCTGGAGAATTGCTATACTCAGTAGAGACCCAAGCTTTTCACCCCAAAATCTTCAAGATGCATTTCAGTAAAATTGCCACCAATTCCCATTATTAGACATTCTGGCTGAGGTCACAGTAGGGTTATCCTGTATCTGGACAAGCAAAGGACAACCCAAAAAATAGGAAAGGAAAACTAATAGGGGGGAGTGGAAGACACAATATTTAATGTTTGCATTTACATTTTGTGGAGGGGATTACAAGTATGAATGCAGGCACACAGTGGCAAATGTACATTGAAAAGACCGTGCTAGCACTAGCAGTTAGTCTTCAATGTGTAACTGATAAAGGTCTTGTCAGTATATCAACCCAAGCCTGTTAACTCTAATAAATGCTAATTGCATTTTATGGCTGGGAGAGTTGGACCATAAGGAAGGCTGAGTGCCAAAGGATCAAGGGTTTCAAATTGTGGTGCTGGAGAAGACTCTTGAAAGTCCCTTGAAGTGCAAGGAGATCGAATCAGTCAATCCTAAAGGAAATCAACCCTGAATGTTCTTTGGAAGGAAAAATACTGAAGCTGAAGCTCAGATACTTTGACCACCAAATGAGAAGAGAGGACTTGTTGGAAAAGACCTCGATGTTGGGAAAGACGGGAGGCCAAAGGAGAAGTGGATGGCAGAGGATGAGATCCCAAAGATGCTTTTTCACAAGGCAACTGGACTTTCTCATTTTTCTTTGAAGATGTTTTGCTTCTCATCCAAGAAGCTTCTTCAGTAGAGCTGAAGAGCTGGAATGCTGAAGAAGCTTCTTGGATGAGAAATGAAATGTTTTCAAAGAAAAACAAGAAAGTCCAGTTGCCTCGTGAAAAAGCATCTTTGGGATAACTCTGACATGGATGACTGAGAATCTCCATAGACAGAGGACGAGATGGTTAGTGTAATCCACACAATGAATATGAATTTGGGCAAACGTTTGGAGACAGTGGAGGGCAGGGGTCCCTGGTGTGCTATGGTCATGAAGAGCCGGATACAACTTAATAATTGAACAACAAACGCCCCAGTGAAAAGCTACTTAGATACTCAAAAGTCAAGGGACTTATCCATGCCAGAGTGAAGAAATGTGGGGAGAAATAAGACATGTCCTCCTTTTGGCAGTGCCTACTAACCTGAGGTTAGAGAATGTTACAATCAAAAGTTCTGAAGAACATCAGGTTGCTGATCTTTTTTCCCATTTAAGAGAAAAAGAGCTTGTGGGCCTATAGGTAGACCGTATATATGACAGTTGTCGTGTGGTCAAGAACATGCCATAGATTCCAAACAAAGACCACCAAAGTTCAGTTATTCTTCTGATTACATGGAGTGTACTAAAGGAAAGATAACAGGAGTGATGATGTAATTCTACCTCACAATTTCTCCTACCTCCCTATCTAGGGGAAATGTATTTGCAAACAGTAGACTTCTGGTTTTTAAAACAAGTACAGTCCTAAGTGTGATCCAGAAATTTGAGGTTGAGGACTACCTGAGGACTACTTATACATCCTTGAATAGGACAGGGGAGGAAGTAATAGGGTTCAGGATGTTATGGTTACTTTGCAATCCATTCTTCTAATGTGTGTTAGACCCTTCTTCCATATTTAACTGTGTGTGTTTCTCTCTGTGGGTCTTTGTATATATACTGATCATAGGCCAATAATCAGGATCTATGGGGCTCTTTAAGCTTCCCGCTTCCAAAAACATGGCGACTGGATGGTCTCTTCTATTTCAAATAATATATATAACAACAGAAGGAGATCTATTTGATGACTTAAAAGCATTCACACGGAAGGCAAGCTGGCAAAGGAAGAAAGCCAGAATAAGGCTGAAGAAAATTGGGCTTTTGATTTATTAGAGAGAATTTTATATTACTAATTAAAATAGAATATACTCAAATAGACAAGATATGTATTTTGAATACTAGATTTTGTTATGAATTGAGATAAAGAAAATTTTGGTCACTTAAAACTTGGAAGTATAAATATTAAAAGTTAAATTTGAATATTGATGGGAAATTAAAAATTGGGGAAACAAATAAATAGGATATTGATTGTCTATAAAGATTGAATGTAAAAGTAATTAAGATGTGTATAAGCTAAAATGTATTGATAAATGTAATAAACATGTTTTTACTTAGTTGATATAACAAGAACTGTATTAGTTTATGAGACAGTAGATATTAAGGGAAAAGGAGAGGAAATATTTGATGTTGAAATAGGGGAAATTTTGTTCATTAAATTTAAGACATTTGGAAATTAGTTGAAAATAAGGATGTTATACTGTATTATTAACTAGATGATGTAAGATGGTGGGAAGTAGAATATACTCAAATAGATAAGATGTGTATCTTGAATATTAGACTTCATTATGAATTGTGATAAAGGAAACTTTGGTTATCTAAAAGTTGGAAATTATAAATATCAAATGTTAAATTTAAATATTGACGAGAAACTAAAAATTGGGAAAAACTAACAACAGAACATTGATTGTATATAAAGACTGAATATTAAAGCAACTTGGATATGATAAGCTAAAATTATTGAGAAATATAACAATGCTATTTTTACTTAATTGATATATTAAGAACTGTATTAGTTCAAATATGAGACAGTAGATATTAAGGGAAAAAGAGAGGAAATATTTGATGTGGTAGCTAGAGATTTGTACTAAAGATTTTTGTATGTTATTGAATTATCAAATAACCCAGCAGCACGCTGCTTTTTAAATACTTAAGTGTAAAATTAGAAAATCAATAAAATATTACAAAAAAAGATGATCAAAGGCCTGGAGACCAAAACGTATGAGGAATGGCTGCAGAACTTGGGTTTGGCTAGTCTAAAGAAAAGAAGAAATAGGTGAGACATGAGAGCAGGGTTCCTGTATCTGAGGGGCTGCCACAAGGGGACAGGTTGTTCACCAGAGCACCAGAGGGAAGAATCTATGGTTGGAAACTGATCCAGGAGAGAAGCAATCTGGAATTAAGGAGAAATTTCCTGACAGTGAGGACAATTAAGCAATGGAACAGCTTACTCCCAGAAATCGTGGGTGCTCCATCACTGGATGTTTTTAAGAAGAGACTAGAAAATCTGACTGAGATGGTATAGGACCTCCTGCTTGAGCAGGGGGCTGGACAAGAAGACCTCCAAGGTCCCTTCCAGCTCTATTCTATGCTATGCTATGCTATGCTATGCTATGCTATGCTATGCTATGCTATGCTATGCTATGCTATGCTATGCTATGCTATGCTATGCTATGCTATGCTATGCTAAGTGAAGCTAGGAAAAATCACATCAGATACCTGTACAGTTATCACAGCCCCTCAGGGCTATATGTTCTCTCCACCTCTCTTCTCTCTATATACCAATGACTGCATCTCAAAAGATCCCTCTGTTAAAGTACTGAAGTTTGCAGATGACACAACAGTGATTGGCTTCATTCGAGACAACAGCGAATCGGCAAACAGATGAGAGGTTGAACAACTAGACTTGTGATGTGGCTGGAACAATCTTGAACTGAACACACTCAAAACTGTAGAAATGACAGTAGACTTTAGGAGAAACCCTACTATTCTACAACCTCTTATAATACTAGACAACACAGTATCAACACTAGAAACCTTCATGTTTCTGGGTTCTATAGTATCTCAAGATTTAAAAGGGATACCTAACATCAAAAATTTAATCAAAAAAGCACAACAAAGAATGTTCTTCCAGCACCAACTCAGAAAGCTCAGACTGCACAATGAGCTGCTGATACAGTTCTACAAAGGAATTATTGTGTCTGTCATTTGCACCGATATAACTGACTGTTTTAAAACTGCAACCAAACAAGACAGACACAGACTTGAACGGATAGTTAGAACTGGAGAAAAAACAATTGCTACCAGCCTGCCTTCCATTGAGGACCTGTACACTGCAGGAGCAAGAAAGAGGGCTGTGAAAATATATACAGACCCCTCACATCTTGTATGTACACTGAGAGCTTATGCACCAGAAACAAATTCCTTGTGTGTCCAACCACACCTGGAAAATAAAGAATTCTCTTCTCTTCTCTTCTCTTCTCTTCTCTTCTCTTCTCTTCTCTTCTCTTCTCTTCTCTTCTCTTCTCTTCTGTTCTCCTCCTCCTCCTCCACATATTAGATTCCTTAATGCCTTCAATAATGACAGAATTCTAATGTACTCCTTTCAGCGGAACAGTTCTTAAGAAATGCAGCTCCCAAAGGTGCTTTTTCAAAATTAGACTTTGTTTTTCCTTGAAGTTCTCATCCAATAAGCTTCTCCAATTCTGAAGAAGCTTCTTGGATGAGAAGCAAAACATCTTCAAGAAAACAACAAAGTCCAGTTGCCTCCTGAAAAAACACCTTTGGGACAACCATGACCTGGATTGACTTGAGAATCTCCATAGCCAGTTAGAAAGGAAGGGTTATTCTCAGAAATGGGTCTGCCTTGAAAGCAGCCCATGTTGAACTGCGAAGCACAGTCAAACATCAGGAAAGAGGATGACATTTAGTTTTGTTCATAATGTGATTTATGATAATTCACATATCAAACTTTATTGTAATTTTCCAAATGTCAATTCCATTGACATTGGGCCTGATGGATCCCAAATTTTGGATGCATTCTTTAAGTTAGCCCGTTTGAGATACCTTAGTTGAAAAAGTTTGGTCCTATAGTATACATAGTTTTGGAGACATAGGTTACAAGAACAAGAGTTTAAGGAGTAAACTAGAGGGCTCATGACCAGTTGGGTCATCATTTCAGAGGTATTTATCAGATTTCCCCTTTTCCTCCACCCCAATAATTTTCTATTGAGGATTATATTTATTTGTTTATTTATTTGTTATTAAATTTGTCTGCTGCCCATCTTGCCACGAGATACAAGTAAAACTTATACAACTATAACATGAAAAGATAAGTAACAATTTTTAAATATATATATAAAAGGTGCAAAAAAAGCCATTCCGCCCCAAGAATCCCCAGAAGATCCCTCAATGCCTTCAACAGGATGAGGTCTTCTAATATCCTGCATTCCCTGGAAATGCTGAGTATACATTCTTAGACGTGTCTACCTTGAAAATGGACCAGGTTTGACTCTACAGTCGTGCAGTCAAACAGCAGCAAAGGAATGTTTTTGTCTTGTGTTATGTCTTAAGCTGTTTTCTGATAATTTTGATGCCGTAAACTATTTTATAGAATTTTTCAAATTTCAATTCCCTGGAATTATGGGTCCCAGATTTGGACTCATTTGAGGTACTTTAGTGCAAAAAATATTGGCCTACCATACACCATTTCACCCAGTTAAAGGTTACGGGAATGAGAGTTTTAGTTGTAGGTAGATACTGTAGATCTATTTGTTTCACAAAGTACATACAATCTAGAACTTTCCTTAGGGACATCTGCCTAATGCATTTCTCTTTCAGAGTTATGGAAACCATTTTATCCCACATTTAAGAGTTGTGAAACACCCATGGAAAAAATCAGCATTGAGATCTTAATTCTCAGCAAGGAATAATGGATTTCTTTAATCCATTAAGGTACTCCACCCATTCTCAAAACATATAAAGGCATCTCTTTCGAACTTTCTGGCAAAGCACTTGGGCTTCATGATAGTGGAAGAAGAATTTATAACCATTCCAGAAGAAGACATTATTAAGGTCCAACAGGCATTGGTGAAGCATAAGTGAGACTGGAAGAAGGTAGGACATTCTGGATCTAAACTTTGAGGTATGGGCTAGTAGAACCCCAAAGACTTTCTCAGGGACGATCAGAAGGAAATATTCATTTTCAGTCAGGGATAATAACTTCAAGTACAGCATCTTCTTATTCAAAATTATTTTATTCCTGTAAAGTGTTCTTGGAGTTACTGTATTTGATAGCACTTGCTTTCTTGTTTTTTATGTACCCTATATTTAAGCCAAAGCTTTTCTTTCTGTTGTATTATATAGGTAGGTAGGTAGGTAGGTAGGTAGGTAGGTAGGT